>NW_026874432.1:0-16496 GCF_032173495.1 Musca vetustissima
TGTCCTAGTCAAGCAACCAGTCATCCAGTCGGATACGTTCTGGCAAGTTGAGAGCGAGTGTGTGTGCTACGTGTGTGTATGGGTTTGTTCGTTCTATACAAGTGGCTTTGAACATAGAAGCACTTCAACGATTTTTTTCTGATTCAAAGTGCAAATAAAACAAGTGTTGTAGAGTTCAATTAATTGTGTGTTTCTCTGTGTGTGCGTGCGTATGTGTTGATTTCCATGGTGAGATTGCTATTTGGTCTACACACGCATACTTACTTACGACGACGTACGAGTATGTTCATGTGAATTGTGTTTTTTGCTAAATATTTGTATACATAAGTCCCTAAAACCATGCATCAATGAATACGCTGGCATGGCCCATGATGTTGTCTTTAACGAATCAATCAAAGGAATGTCAATAAAATGTCAAACAAAAATTCACTGGGAATTCTTTGAATATTAATCATAGCCCACGCCATAAATCTCAAAGGAATAATTTATTCATCGTTGGAATCTAATCCAGGTTTGTAATAAAAAAATAAATAAACAAAAAAAAATATATATTGTTAACAATTAAGGAAAACATAAACACCAAATGTGGGATTTACAACACATACTTGTATTTACATCAATAAAATAAACAAATTTTGTTGATATAATTCAGTTTATAAATTACAATATTCACTCCCCAATATTTTATTAGTGGATACGGGGAAGACAAATTCGTTATAAGCCCAAAGTGGTGAGATGGTGGGAAATGAAAATAGTAAAATTTTGTCTTCCTTAAATATGAGATGTGTAGATGATTACGACAAAAGAATATTATTTTAATATACATCGATCATATGTACGCACGTTAAATTTTTATATTTTTAATAGAAATTTAGATTCATTAGTTATGTGATCAGTATTTACTACAGATGTATGCACAGCTAGAAAATCGAGGGCTTTGTATTTGATTTTCAGCTACTTTTTTACTCGTTTTACATTTGACCTGAAACGTCTACTTCTTAGAAATAAATCCAAATTAAATCTTACCATTTTCCCCTATTTCTTCCAAAGATTCCACTATCTCTTCGATATTTGTTTCAATCATGGTGCTCAATCTATCGTGTTTCACAACATGAATGTAATCATTTAAAAGATTTATTTGCTTCTCGAAATATTCTGCATAAAGTAGCAGACCTTTTTGGATTTTCTAAAGAATGAGCTAATTTCCAAAATTGTAGAAAATATACTTCAACTGCATATAAATTTAATTTTAAAATGTGAAAAGAATAATGAAAATATGCCACAAAAATTAATTTTGATTTAATATCTATCTGCACTCAATTATAATTGACTGACATGTTAGACGCGCTGTCATATGCTTGACATCTCAAAATGTCTCAAAAATGTTTATTCTGACGATCGTTTTGTTTGCTGTTAACCATTCTAATTCTACGTAGAAAAGGAAACATGGTTTGACTTTTTTAGATACATTGTCAAAAGTTTTTTACATATATAATTTCATTCGCTAAAACCGAAAAGAATACAGAACTTTTCACTTCTTCGACAATATACTTCTGGATGTATTCTCCAATTAGTTTTATTAACACGTTCTCTATTCTGGGACTCAGGTATGTTGCATTTCTGGGTGTACTCTTCAAACAATTTCTATGTTTACGTGTAAGGACAGCATACCGAAGGCTTTACTTTCCCTCAATGTGATGTCTTCCCTTTCACACAATAAAATTGTCTCAATATCCACTTTAACATTATACTTGTGTTCTTTCAAAATATTTGAACTTGTTTGTCCGTAACATGTTCTATACGTTTCGAGACATCTTTCATTCTCGATATAAAGTCCTGAGTCCTCATCATCACATCTTTGTGGTATTCCTTTTTTCGTGGTCGGTGTAGCATTCGAGAACATCTTTCGAATTTGTAAGAGGGTGCGACAGAGGTAATTCTGGGACTTGGTGGTTGCCTCTTCCGCACCTTTCTTTATTAAAAATAAAATGCCAACTTTACAACAATCGCCTTTTGCTAAATCTGAAAATGCGACCCTATAAAGTATGCATATATATACTTAAAATTCTATGACGATTTAATTTTTCAGAATATTGGATATAGCTCCCATATGTCCGATTTAATGTAAATGGTGCACCAAAGTCTCTATATATCATTCGATTTCCACGAAATTTGTCATAGCGTTCAGAACTAAGTGTAAATGATGTGTGTTAAGTTTCGAGAAAATCGGTTCCGATTTAGATATAGTTCCCATATATATTTTCGTCCGATTTAATGTAAATGGTGCACCAAAGTCCCTACATAGCCTTTGATTTGCACGAAATCTTACATAGCTTACTGAAATGAGTCTAGAATGATGTGTGATAAGTTTCGTGAATATGGTTCCGTCGATTTTAGGTAATTATATTTTCGTTCGATTTTAGGTTGCCGGGTGTTGATGCTAAATCGGTGCGCCCAAAATAAGGACGTACATAATTTCATATATAAAATTGGCTGCGAAGAAGCTATGAGAAGAACTCCAATGTCAATAAGTTAACTATTCACCCTAATATGAAATATTGCTATTGAGGCACTGACATGCAAAGTTAGCACTTGATTGCTATACATTCTTTACAATGGTTTTCGTTAATATTATTATGCAGAATAAACTTACATATTGTGTACTAACTGTATCGTATTGAGTAATTATTATTTTTAATTGTTTGTCGATAATAATCCGCTGAACGCCATAAAATTTATTTATTATTTAACCGAAAGGCAAATATCACTGAACATATCATAACTAGGCAATAGAAGGGTGTTAACCCGCCCACATATTATATTTGCATAATTTTTATTAAAAACCTGATTGCATGTATTACGCATTTTATATGAATTTCTTTTTCCAATGAAATTATATTAAATATTTTGGAATTATGACATAGCTTCCATATTTGTTCTAAAGGTATCATGAATTCCATTCTGAAGCATAGCGTCCCGTTGACATTGCTCTGGAGGGTCATACTTTTTCATTGCAATTTTCGAATATTGATAATGTCTGCATCGCCTTGAGATAAAATCGGTTATCAAGAGGGAGCCGAAAATGTAAAAAATAGAGTTTTTTAATTAGTTTAAGGACTGAAATAAGAAAGATGTAATATGCTTAGACTATTAAAAATTCGGCTCTATTAAAGGATAATACCTCCGTTAGTTCTAATTTGTTTTATTTATATAAAAATATATTTGTGCCTTTTGCTAATATAATAATCTAATCTATATATATAAAAGAGCTTAGTGTTAAGTGATTGGGTGAGTGAGTGAGTGACTGACAGATCATCGCCCAGACGAAACGGCTAAAGCTAGAAGCTTGAAATTTTGAGTGTGGGTTGGTGTTGGTGTGTAGGCGTGAGATAAGGCTGAGTTTTTGGAAATTCGAACTAGAAGGGTACGAAAAGTACTAAAATGTACCAAATATGGTACCCTTTGTATTAGGCGAACGGGAAGAGCTAGAATTCTGAAATTTGGAATGTGGGTCACTGATGTAAAGTTAGGAAGATGTACATGTTTTTGGAAATTCGTACTAGAACGGTACGAAAAGTACTAAAAAGTACTAAATGTGATACCATTTGTATTTGACGAACTGGTAGAGCTAGAACTCTGAAATTTGGATTGGTGGTCGCTGAGTGTAGGATATATGTATCAACGGGTTTTTGGAAATTCGAACTATAAATATCCGAAAAGTACTAAAATGTACTTAATTTTGTACAATTTCGTACCATGTGAATTGAATGAGCTAAAAACTTGAAATTTGGAATGCGAATTAGGGATGAGATGTAGAGTCCATTTAAGGAGATGGTTTTGGAAGCGTGTACTCATGTGTACGAAAAGTACTATATGACACAATATTTGGTACAAATTTAATTTGGAGATAAAAATCGAGCTGGAATCCTGAAATTTGAAATTAACATTACCGTCGGAGTGTAGGATTGGGAATGTACGTAATTTTGGATTTTTTTTACCCAGTTTCAGTAATTTTTATTCATGGGTACTAAATGGTACTAAATTTGGTACAATTTGAATTTTATGCAAACCAATAGAGCTAGAATCATGAAATTTGGAGTCAGGATCACTGTTGGGGTGTAAGATCGAGATATGTAGGAAGTTTTACAAATTTTTGCTAATGTGTACTAAATTTGGTACAATTTGAATTGTGGGTGAACAGATAGAGTTGGAATCATAAATCTTGGATTTAGGATCACTCTGGGGGTGAAAGTTTGGGTTCAGTGGGACGTTTTGGAAATTCGTACTACTGTGTACTAAATTTGGTACAATTTGAATTGTGAGTGAACCGAAAGAGTTTTAATCCTGAAACTTGGATTTAGCATCTATGTTTGAGGTAAGTAAGAAGTTTTCGAAATTTGTACTATTGTGTACTTAATATCGCACAATTTGAACTGTAGGTGAACCGATAGAGTTGGAATCCTAAAACTTGGATTTAGGATCACTGTGGGGGCGTAGGATTGGGATGTTTAGGAAGTTTTGGAAATTGGTATAACTATGTACTAAATTTGGTACAATTTGAATTGAGGGTGAACCGATAGAGATGGAATCCTGAAAATTTGTGTTAGGATCACTCTGGTGGTGTAGGATTGGGCTATGTAGGAAGTTTTGGAAATTCGTACTACAGTGTACTAAATTTGGTACACATTGAATTGTGGATGAACCGATAGAGTTGGAATCCTGAAACTTGGATTTAGGATCACTGTGGGGGTGTAGGATTGGGGTATGTAGGAAGTTTTGGAAATTGGTACTACTATGCACTAAATTTTGTACAATTTGAATTGAGGGTGAACCGATGGAGTTGGAATCCTGAAACTTGGATATAGGATCACTGTGGGGGTGTAGGATTGGGGTCTGTAGGAAGTTTTGGAAATTCATACTACTGTGTACTAAATTTGGTACAATTTGAATTGAGAGTGAACCGATAGAGTTGGAATCCTGAAACTTGGATTTAGGATGACTGTGAGGGTGTAGGATTGGGGTCTGTAGGAAGTTTTGGAAATTCATACTACTGTGTACTAAATTTGGTACAAATTGAATTGTGAATGAACCGATAGAGTTGTAATCCTGAAACTTGGATTTAGGGTCACTGTAGGGTTGTAGGGTTAGGGTAAGTTGGAGGTTTTGGAAATTCATACACTGTGTACTAAATTTGGTACTATTTGGATTGTGAATGAACCGATAGCGTTGGAATTCTGAAACTTGGAATTAGGATCACTTGGAGTGTAGGTTTAGGTTAAGTAGGAAGTTTTGGAAATTCGAACTACAGTGTACTAAATTTGGTACAAATTGAATTGTGGATGAACCGATAGAGTTGGAATTCTGAAACTTGGATTTAGGATAACTGTGGGGGTGTGGGTTTAGTAAGAAGTATTGGAAATTCGTACTACTCTGTACTAAATTTGGTACATTTAAATTTGAATTTGGAATCATTATGAGAGTGTAGGATCGGGGTATGCAGGAAGTTTTGTTGGAAGTAGAAGGGTACGAAAAGTACTAAAATGTACCAAATATGGTACCCTTTTTATTAACGAACGTGAAGAACTAGAATTCTGAAATTTGGAATTTTGGTCACTAATGGAAAGTTAGAAAGATGTGCGAAAGGGTTTTTGGAAATTCGACCTATAAGTGTACTAAAGGTACTAAACTTTACTGAATTTAGTTCCTATTGTATATATATTGAACATATATAGCTGGAATCTTGACATTTTAAATGGAATACAGGTTGGGAAGTGGTGTTGATGTACGAAAATGGTTTAAGACATTCGTACTTATGTGTATAAAAGTGTAAAATGGTACTAAATTCCGTACAAATTACTCTCAGTTGAGTGTGTAGAGATGGAATCGTGATAATCGGAATTAGCTTTAAAAAATCGTACTTATTTGTACGAAAAGTACTAAATGGTACTAAATTTGGTGGAAGTTGGATTTAGGTGAACAGATAGAGCTGAAGTCTTCAAATTGGGAATTAAAATGACTGTTGGAGTGTAGGACTGAGGTAGATTATGAAATTCGTACTTATTGGTACGAAAGGTATATGTGGTACTAAATTTAGTACAATTTGGATGTTGCTTGAAAGGATAGAACTGAAAACCTGAAATTTGGAATTAAGATTTCTGTTGAAGATTGAGCTATAGAGACAACTTTGGAAATTTATTTATGTGTACGAAAAGTACTAAACGGCACTAGATGGATTTGGGTGAACGGAGAGAGCTGGAAACCCATAATTTGGACTGATGGTTGATGTTTGAATATAGAATTGATATATGGAGGCATATTACCTATGTGTACTAAATAGTACTATATTTGGTACAACTTGATTACGTGTGAACGGATAGAGCTGGACTCCCGAATTTTTTAATTAAAATTACTGTTGAAGTGTAGTATTGAGCTATGGAGACAACTTTGGAAACTCGAATTTATGTGTACCAATAGGAAATAGAATAGAAAATTCACTAAATTTGGAATAATTTGAATTTGGGTAACGGAGAGAGCTTGAAACCTAAAATTTAGAATGTTGGTCATTGACAGAGAGTTAGAAAGAAGGACCAAAGGGTTTTTGGTACTAAATTTAGTGGAGGTGACGGTATAGAGGTAGTCTTGAAAATGTATAACTATGTGTTCGAAAAGTTCTAAATGGAATTACATGTGGAACCTGTACGTTTGTGCTAATGTGTGTATTTCGGAAAATAGTGCTTATGTGTATGAAGAGTACTTAATGGTAAAAAACTTGATATTAAATGTACGAATAGAGGTGGAATTCAGAACTATAGTACAACGATTTCCATATGAAATATTTTTTTATTCCTGTTCCGCATACGAAGTAGCGGGTACTTTGCTAGTATTGAATAAGTGTACTCAGCATTGAAATTGTTAAATCAATGGATACAAATTCAATTTCAAATGTTCATCCCTACTGACCACAATGTACCCGCTCATGTAAGTTAATTACATTATTTAATTAATTTTCCAAAATATAAAAAAACTCGAAACTAGAAAAATAACTTTCACAAAAGGCTTTACATATCAAAATTCATTTGATTGAAAATTCCATTTAGAATGAAATATTTATTTAAGTGCAAATAGTTGCATTCATAGCTTAACTCATATGCATGTTTGTATGTGTGTGAATTTTTACACATGGTCTCACAAAATAAACTTGAAATAGAAATTTACTTACACCTCCCCGCAGCTTTGGCATTGCACCAAACTCTTTTTTCCTGTTATAAATTTCTGTAGATTTCGATTCACATTGTATGTGTGGGCGAGAGGAGTAACACAAACAACCACTATCAAATTTCAAGAACTAACAAAACATTTTGTAAAATTAATTGGATAAAAACTTACTTTCACATAACCACAAAATTGGATTTTAAATTTGCCAGACGTACATACATATGTACATAGCTACGTATATTTTTCCTAGGAACAAATTTAACCCCTTTATGACAGTTGGTATTTTATAGTCCCATATTTGGCATATACATTTGATTAAGTTTATAATATTTTATTAGTGTTGTTATTTTGAGATCATATTTTGAAATTAAGTGAAAATAAATTCTGATATGCCATATGTGAAATAAAACCTAGAGAACAACATGAAATTAAAATTCGAAAACGAATTGGAGATTCTCCTTTTTGAAAATGCCGACAACGAGTCTTTTGAGCATATATAAAATGACTTTCTGTGTCGATTTATGCATGTCCATATTCAATTGTGAGGAATTTTGATACAATTCATTTAATTGGTCCAAGAACGAACCTCATTGAAATTGGAGACCATCGGTTCAGATTTATATACAATTTCGTTTAATTGTATATAAATCTGAACCGATTCATTTAATTGGTCCAAGAAGGAACCTCATTGAAATTGGAGACCATCGGTTCAGATTTATATACAATTTCGTTCGATTTTGTGTAAACGACACAAAAACGACATTACTTCTGTCCATTTGGCACGATAAGTTGCGTGGGATACCGAGCGTTATGTTCAAATCTGTGCGTTACAATAAGATCAATAAGAGCACCTCTTGTAGATATTCAAAATAGCGTAGGGTATCATATAGTAGGGCCAGTTCGACTTCGTTGCCTCCTAACTGGTTTTAGATCTCGAACTCGATTGGAATTCTATTTTTACACCAAAGAATGTCATACATGCATTGGAAGATCACTATTTAGAGAATTAAATGTATGCAGGTATCCGGCCATCGAATTTTACTTCCGAAAACGTTATAGGATATGTTGGAAGAGATATCGACATATATTTTTTATGACTGACTTTTTTACAACCTCATATCATATTTTAATGAGTTTTATACCCTACACAACTATGTTGTCAAATTATTATAGCTTTGTGTAGCCCCAAGTTTGTAACGCCGTGAAATATTGGTCCTAGACCCAACTTTAAGTACACCGATCGTCATATGTCGACAAGCTGAGTCGATCTAGACATGTGTGTCCGTCCGTCTGTCGATTATAATTTGTAAACACGGTACAGGCCACAGTTAAGAACCAATCGCCACGAAATTTTGCATGTAGAATGGGTTCTGGCCAATGATGATCCCTATTGTTTTTGGTAGTGATCGGTTCGGTTCGGATCGGGATGAAATGGACCAAAAACTTTATTTTTGTCTGTTTTCTGGCAGCTCTGGAGCAAAGTTGAACAGAACTAAATTGAGAGTATGTTTAGGAGAGTGTAACTGAGAGATCATCATAAAAAATGACTGGCGAAAAGAGAATACGTGGTTAGCCAACACCGCCACAGTTATAATCCGATCACCACGAAAGGGGTCTGACCATCCGACTATACGGCCCCATCCGACTATACTGCTACGCTCACTGGTTTTACATAAGATTATGTAACATCTTAAGGTGATCGCTAAAAAAAATTCAAGCAAAAAATCAATTTTTTATTTATGTGGATTTTAAAAACAGATATTTAATTGAACACAACTTAAGAGTCAATTTACATAACATACAAAGACAGAAGGAAGTAAAATATTCACGTTGTCATTAAAGATGACTAATCTCGGTGGGAGGTTGCCTTTGCAACGGCAGGAATTGTATATAATTTTATATATAAATCGCATGCTCACACCACTGGTTGCTTTCTTTTTTATTTTCTAATGAGTATTTAAGCATTTGAAAGCTTTCCAGTTGTCATTCAGAGCCGTAGATAGTTTTATTTCGAAATCTTCGATGCGACAAGAGTAAGAAATGTACGAACAGATTTCACAAAACCTGTTCGGTTTTCAGGCATCAGAATAAATGCAAGAAAAGAGAGATTGGTGCGAGAGTTACAGTGTGGGATCTTCTTGAACTCAAATGCTGAAGGCTGTTTTCAATTGATTCTGCACAAGGAGTACTCGATGCGTACTTAGTGAATATTTCTTCAGCCCGGGTTGGGATTTCAATGTCCTCAGCTGAAAGATGCTGGAACATTTTTGCTGCTTTATTGGACGACAGGTTGGTTTAAGCTTCCTTTCGATATGATGATCGATTGTCATCCTCCCAAGGACTATATGTGCTGGTGTCGGATAAGTCGACCAACATTCGGAACAATCAGGTCCCCGTCCTCTTTGCGCAGCCATTCGCTTTTCAATCCGGTCATGTCAACAATCCCTTCATTGCATCAAAATTTAATTTTTTCTGCAGTGCTCGTTATCTTCCAGATGTTTTATTATTTTTGGCTTAAGGGGACCCCCCATTCTCGATTTTAAATTTTCTAGATTTTCATTGGGCTGGTAAATGAATACCAATGCATGTTAAGGTTTGTAACTTTACACATATCGACGCCTCCGAACCATAGTGTGCTAAGTCGACTTAGCATGTTTTAAGGTTCTTTACGTTTTTAGATACTACGGTCCTTAATTTATATTCTCTGAAATTTTGGTAACCATCGGCCAATCCAACCCAAAGTTATAAGCAAAAATGTACTTAGCATGTTCCGTAAGATATATGAAACTTCCATACTTTGAGAGCTTCGACTGAAAAACTTACTTTTCAGACTTAGCATACTATGGTTCGGAGGCGTCGATATATAATTAAAGATTTAAAATAGAAAGTTTGAGAATCACTCTTGCCGTAACTTGATGCTGACACAATATCTATATCTTCACGAGTTCTTGAGATTTTCACTTGAAATTTTGTAGGACATTCTTGAACTAGTGTAGATTCGAAAAACTAAATAAACATTTTTGACACCGAGAATTGGGGATCCCCTTAATGCTTTGTCCGATACATCCGTGAAGTTCAATAGTTTACTCTACAGATCTGTCCTTCCGTTTGAGGCTTCAAATTAATTATATCCTTAGGGGCATATAACTCACGTTGCCTCTTCTTGATGGTGCTTGAAACTGGAATATATTCTTTGTCCAGTTTTCCTTGTTCTTCTCCATATTAGAAGAACTTGAATGACTATTTCTTTTAAAATTGTACTTTTCAGCGCTTTTGGTATTTATAGAATAGATTAATCTATTTATATTATGTATTTTTTTAATAATTTACTGACAGTTATTTATAAATGGTGCTATTTTTAGTGACCACGTGTGCATTATAAAATTGTCCAAAATAAAGGTCATAAATGGGATTTCTGTAAAAAATCATCTCAAAAGATAGCATCGGAAAAACAAAAAAAAAAATCGTAAAGAATTAAATGTGAATTTTCTCACAGCCACAATAACCGAACCAAAAAAGACCAATTGTTTTATCATTAACACTCACTTCCTAAAAATTACATATGCAAATTTTCTTTGCGAAAATTAAAAAGAGTTTTGGCGTTCTTTACAAAGAAATGTTATCAATTCAAAATGAGACAATGTTCTTTTGGGTTTATATGGTTTTAAAAAGAAAAAAATTCAATTTGATCCCCACTTTTTTGTATTATTGGCAAAGTTCATTCATTCCTGCTACAGGATCTAAATCATACCTACATTTTTATTTAGACGTTTTCGAGGATAAATCAACCCACAATGTCCTGAAACCAGTTTAGGGTTTATTTTGATCTACAACTCACTTAACTTACATTTATTTGGTTCCCAACATCATACATGTTCTATACGAAGGATTAAACAATCCACTCAAAGATTAAGTTGTGCTAAGCACATCATTAAAAATATCTCTGACAGATTCTACTCTTTCCAAATTCACATTGAAGTTCGAAGTACTTAGCAACATATTTTCATATAACCCTTTCCCGATTACGACAAACAAACAAAGTTTTTTTTTGCAATATAAAAACATCAAGCATCAAAGTGAAGGATATGTCTGCGACAAAAAAACATCCTTTTTCAAAGAAGTATTCAATATGTTTTCGAAGAAATTAAATGTGGATGTGTTTGTGTGTATGCACTTGAATGAGGCGAGAGTAAACATTAAAATTAAATACTAAGCGAAAAAAAGAGAAATAAAATATATCTGTGTGGGCGTTATGGTTAGTCGACACGTGTTGTTGCCAAAAAAATGGAAGAAAAACTTCCGACGACAATGGGTCAAACATTTCTAATCCGATTTGTTTTTAGGTCAAGTTATTTGGAAGCAAAAAAATAAATGTGTGAGCTTCTTGGAAAACAAAATACACAAAAAAAAGAAAATATATTTTTAATGGCAACATTAAATGCTGTACCCAAATGAAGCTATCTTATTTGTTGGGTAAATGGATTTTGAGGCCTTTGACATGGGTAAATGTGTCGCGAACTTTGTTTTTAATCAGTCGTGTCATCTTAATGCTCGAAATACTAATGTATTGTGAGCCCCGAAATTAGTTGAATGTGTAATCAGAATGCTTTTACATTGATGGTACTTGGTAAGACAAAATTAGGGGGAAAATAATGCCATAGCATTTAAGTAGATATTCTGGTAACTTTTTCTAAATTTCGGCTGAATTGGGGAAAAGTTTGAAATGCGATTGGAATTGAAATTGATAATAATGTCTGTATCTGTATATCGGGTTTCTACGTGAAACCCGATTTATGTAAGTATCGATTTAAGGGTTCTTTGTGAATAGTTCTTGACAATCGAATATGAGGTCTTATCAAAAAATCGCCGCTATTTTCAAGCTTGGTGATTTAGGTTTTTTCTTATGTTGGCACATACTATGCCTTTTATATTGGTTGTTTATATCAGTTATTTTATATTTTCAGTTTGTTTTTGACTATCTGTCAAAAGGTGTGCTCTTCGAGTTTTTACTAATCGATATCAGATCAACAAAACTGTAAAAAATCTGCTTTGAAAAGGCCTGCTTCTGGGACGAAATGTCGTACCTTGATAAATTTAAATTTAATTCACAGAGGAAATTTTAAAATTACACCCGATATAAAAACAAGTCATCAACGACCTTTGTAAATATACATAGCTCAATATGCGTAATGAGCCGGTAAACTAACGGCAAAACGCGTCGCATAATGGTGGGTTTGTAAATTCGAGATCTGGCTTTCCTCTTCATTGCAAAACTTCAATCATTTAGCTCAACTCGAAAACCCAAAAAAAACTGTATTCTATTTTATGTAAAAACGAAATATCGATTTGAAAATAATTGAAACAGTGAAGGAAATTATTTTGGATATTCGTCGGATCACTCTCAGAGAGATTGTTATTGAAAATGAAAATTTTGCGGAAAACAACGTTGCATGGAAATCGTTCAGGGCGTGTTTAACATTGCCAACGACGTATCAGATTACCTCAAAAATGTCATTGGTGTATAGTATTGAAACCAAAGTACAATGGCGTGGTACATATGTATTGTACACCCTATGCGCGAAACAATTTCAATTCAACAAACCTTTTCACATCTAAGGCGTAGATTTTAAAAATATTTTTTGAAAGGACTACTATGACGTAAAATAATTTTTTTGGAAGGACTACTAAGGCGTAGATTTTTAAAATATTTTTTTTTTTTTTTTTTTTGTGAAGGACTACTATGTCGTAGATTTTCAAAATAATTTTTTGGAAGGACTACTAAGGCGTAGATTTTTAAAATAATTTTTTGGCAAGGCTACATAAGGCGTGGATTTTTAAAATAATTTTTTGGGAGGACTACTAAGGCGTAGATTTTTAAAATATTTTTTTTGTGAGGACTACTAATGCGTAGATTTTTAAAATAATTTTTAAGGCGTAGATTTTTAAAATAATTTTTAAGGCGTAGATTTTTGAAATAATTTTTAAGGTGTAGATTTTTAAAATAATTTTTTTGGGAGGACTACTAAGGCGTAGATTTTTAAAATAATTTTTTTGGAAGGACTACTAAGGCGTAGATTTTTAAAATAATTTTTTGGGAGGGCTACTAAGGCGTAGATTTTTAAAATAATTTTTTTGGGAGGACTACTAAGGCGTAGATTTTTAAAATAATTTTTTTGGGAGGACTACTAAGGCGTAGATTTTTAAAATAATTTTTTTGGGAGGACTACTAAGGCGTAGATTTTTAAAATAATTTTTTTTCTGGGGCCATAGATTTTTAAAATATTGTTTTTTTCTGGCGCCATAGATTTTTAGGCCTAGATTTTTAAAATAATTTTTTTAAGGCGGATTTTTAAAATAAGGACTACTAAGGCGTAGATTTTTAAAATAATTTTTTTGGGAGGACTACTAAGGCGTAGATTTTTAAAATAATTTTTTTGGGAGGACTACTAAGGCGTAGATTTTTAAAATAATTTTTTTGGGAGGACTACTAAGGCGTAGATTTTTAAAATAATTTCTTTGGAGGACTACTAAGGCGCAGATTTTTAAAATATTTTTTTTTGACAGGACTACTAAAGCATAGATTTTTAAAATAATTTTTTTGGGAGGACTACTAAGGCGTAGATTTTTAAAATAATTTCACTAATTTTTTTAACAAACCTTTTCACATTGTAATACTTTTTCCCAACATAGTTTAAGTTCGAAGATGGGGAGTATAGGAGTATTCAATTGAAGCGAATTGGAGAACTGATTTGATCAACATTAAATATTTAAAAACTTTTTAATTTAATTTGAAATGAATTGAAGAACTGATTTGAGCAACATTAAACCCGAAACCACTTTGATAAAAACATATTCCTTATATAAACCGAATAATAAATCATGTGTGTAATTCCTCCCCCACAAAGTGTCAACATAAAATATTGTTAATCAAATATCAATCTAATGGAGTGTGAAATATTCGGCATATTTCGTGTTTAATACGAAGATAGGGGTCTTCTGGTACCTCCCCATAGATGACAAGCCTTATATAAAACTAATAATAAAAGATAGGCTGATGGTATATACATATCTTTTGGTAACCCCAACAGACACTCGTAGATACAAACAGTCGAACTGATATTAAATTCTGAGTTCCAACTTAAAACTCTTACGTTTTAGTCAAAATATCCAAAACCCCTTAAGTACACACACCCGAATCTAAATCTTTAATACTTACTCCAAATTAAAATTTCTTGGCCTTCCCTTTCTGCCAATTTCACACAGGCAACTCATCAAGAATATCTATTATTCCCCTGTAGGTACAAATTTATCGATATAATTCGTTTATAGCCATAGGACGGTGAGTAAACAAATAATTTATTTAACCAAAAATAAATTGTCTTCAATTTAAATTAATTCACATCACCATAACGGAATATCCAATTCCAATCTCCAATATTAAATCTAATTTAGATCATAAAACAATATTTGAACATGAATGACAGAATACCCAAAGGATTTAGAAGAACAATACTGTCCTTTTTCATTCTTTTGTATATATGTACATAGATTGAAAATTCTCATCATATTTTGTGGGTGGGTGTGAGTGTTCGTGAGTCTGTGTGTCACCTTGAGGAGGGTCACTCTAATTGTTTGCCTTTAATCAAGGGATGAAATATTCCAAATTGGGATTCATAAAAAAGTCATAATTTCTCATTTTTCGTTTACCTTTTCTGTCAATTAAAATAAGAATAATAAAGTCAATGGAATAAATAAATGTTTGTTATTTGTTTGTTTTTTTTTCTGACTTATAAACAAGGACGACGAGTTGGAACGATTGGTAGATGTAGAGTTGGAACGATTGGTAGGTGCTAAGTTACCATTTTAGTGGCATAAAACGTCACAGTTCACAAATTCCAGAGAAATGGAAAAGAAAAAAATTATTTTGGTGTACTCGTATAAGATAGTGGCAAATTTGATAGATATTTGTGTACTTTCGTAGCGTAGAATAGTTTGATAGATTAAAGTAATTAATAAATGATCACATCTCTGCTATATTTCAAAATTAAAATATTGTAACTTAGTCTAAACTCCAAACTCAATAGAAATTGAATACCTACAAAAACAGGTGACGAAAATGAAAGCCAGAGAGATACAACATTTCCGCCATTACGCGACGCGTTTTGCCGTTAGTTAAGAGGCTCATCAGGCATATTGGGCAATGTGGCTTACAAAGGTCGCTACTTGTATTGTGTTGTATTTTAAATTTAATCGCATTTATTGCGAAACTGCATCTACGTATTAAATTCAACCTTATTAGTGTTCGACATGAACCAGAAGAGATGCTGAAGCTTTTCTTAATCCCAACCAGCACTAAAATGATGTCACGAAACAAGAATTACATGAACTTTTTGTTAGTTCATAGATCGAGTTTTTCACAAGTACAGTTTTCTTTAAAATCCATATGTTTCATGAAATTACTTTAGTGTGCACAGGGATCACAACAACATTGTCAACATTTTTACATTCCATTACTTTTTAATTAACAACAATTATCTGGTTTCAACTATACACACTAATAATGTTTCCCAGTTTGGTATATTTGTTCTGTTAACTACATTCATTAATCACCCTTTAATTAGTTTTGAAGGACAAGCGTTTCCTTTGGCGTGTGTCGCTTCGCCGGTTATATTCGGTATATAATTCATCAAATAGTCCTGGTGACTACGCAATTAACTTCGAAATATTAGTGTTTGTTATCCATTTCGTGTTTTCAAAAGTTTGGGTTTGGAATTCAACATCTGCCAAACTAAGTTGTTAAACGAATTATTTTTTTGGTTGGAAATCTGACATTGACTAAAATGGATAGCTTAACTTTCTCACAATCAAAAACCTACTTAAAAAGTCCACGACAGATCGATCTACGATCCGAGTTTTACTGCTACAACAAAACTTATGATTTTGCCGCAGCCACATATCGTACATTAGAGGGAGATTATGGCTTACACAATTGTCCAAATGCGGGCATGTTAATAAACAAAATTGTCGTATTTGGGGTTTTGAGAATCCTCAAGTAATTGGAGGGAGGCCCTTACATCCAGAAAAAAGACTGTTCGGTGCGCTGTTTGGTCCGCTCTATTGAAGAACTCATTCTCATCGCGGCGATATCAACTGACCTTCAATACCATGCGATTTGAAATCACTAAAGTACGTTTCCACGACAGAGGTGTCTACGATCCGAAACGACCCGAGTTGTTTACACATATCTCTATTCATGATCTAAATGTCGATCAGCTGATGTT
>NW_026874433.1:0-16350 GCF_032173495.1 Musca vetustissima
AGGTCCTCATTAATGAAGAAAGAGACATCGGTGTCGAAAACTCATCATTTTTGAGTGACAGTTTCGATAACTTATCGGTTGTTACAGTTTTGTTGTGTTGTTTGTAGCGGCCATATTATCATTTATGGCTTTTTTCAAACCCACATTCAAATTTATAAATTGTGCTAATAAGACACCGTAAAAACGAAATATATTAGTAACCAGTAAGGAAAGTAGTAAAATCGGACGGAGCCGACGATACGATACCCTTCACCATTTTAGGTATATTCAACAGATGAATCCTTACAGTCGTCTCATTTCTAAAGGACCAGTGAAATGAAATTGGATCCATAAACTGTGCCAAATTTCGTGCAAACCGAAAGATATTAGAGGACTTTCGTACAACATTTACCTTAAACCGAACGAAAATATATATGGGAGCTATATCTAAATCTGAACCGATTTTCAGGAAACTTAACACACATCATTCTAGACCTAATCCATTTCGCTATGCCAAATTTCGTGCAAATCAAAAGATATATAGGGACTTTGGTGCACCATTTACCTTAAATCGGACAAAACTATATATGGGAGCTATATCGAAATCTGAACCGATTTCCAGGAAACTTGGCACACATCGTTCTGCACCTAATTTAGTACTCTATGCACAAATTTCATGCAAATTGAAAGAATAGAGGGACTTTGGTGCCCCATTTACCTTTAATCGGACGAAACTATATATGGGAGCTATATCTAAATCTGAACCGATTTTTCCCAATTTCAATAGGGTTCGTCCTTGGGCCAAATAAGTGACCTATGCCAAATTTTATCCAAATCGGATCATAAATGCGACCTGTACTTTGTTAACAAAAATACATGGACGGAAAGACAGACGGACGGACAGACGGACATGTGTAAATCGACTCAGAAAGTGATTCTATGCATATTCTCAAAAGGAACCATGGGTCTATCTCGATTCCTTTTGCCTGTTGCAAACATATGCACAAAGACATAATACCCTGTACCACAGTGTGGTGAAGGGTATAAAAAGAATTTGGTTGAAAAACGCGTTCAAGAACCCAAAAAAACCGAAAATTGGGGCTAGGCGAAAAATTTACCTATATTTCTAAGTCCCTATATATCTTTCAATTTGCACGATATTTAGCACAGAGTACTGAATTAGGTCCAGAATGATGTGCGCTAAGTTGCGAGAAAATCGGTTCAGATTTAGATATAGCTCCCATATATATTTTCGTCCGATTTAAGGTCAATGGGGCTCCAAAGTCCCTATATATTTTTCGATTTGCACGAAATTTGTCACAGAGTACTGAATTAGGTCCATAATGACTTGTGCTAAGTTGTGCGAAAATCGGGTCAGACTTATACATATATAGCTCCGATATATTTTCGTACGATCTAAGGTAAATGGGGCTCCAAAGTGCCTATATATAGCTTTCGATTTGCACGAAAGTTGGCATAGGTTACTGAATTAGGTCCAGAATGATGTGTGCTTAGTTTCGTGAAAATCGGTTCAGGTTTAGATATAGCTTCAATATATAATTTCGACCGATTTAATTTAAATTGTGCACTAAAGACCCAAAGATTGGCCGATTGGCAAACAATTTTGTACAATGTACTGTTACTATAACCTTTCGTGTGTCAAGTTTTGTTGAAATTGGTTCAGATTTACATATACCTTCTATATATATATTTTCGTCCGATTTTATGTAAATTGTACACTAAAGGCCCATACAGACCCATACACGTACAGAAATTAATAAAAATCTCGCAAGTCTCCTTGAAATCGGTTCAGATTAGCTTCCATATATAGTTTCGAACTATTCATGTTGACTGTACACCAAATAATCAATGGGTGCCTGATTGATACATTTTAAGCAGTGCGGCGTGTGCTTTAAATCTATTTACAAAATTTGGAATAGGTTGTAGAATGGCATGTGTTGGAATTGATGTTAGTCGGTTTACTTATAGATAAAGATCGCATATTTAAGTTCGTTCAATTTCATGACAATGTTTCTTAGAAAAGGCGACGTCTGTTAAGATACATATTCTACATATGTATCCCCAGTGGTGAAGGGTATCATATAGTCGGCCCAGTCCGACTTTTGAACTTTCCTTACTGGTATTTTTTTTAAATTTGCACGAAATTTTGCAAATCGTAATGATTTGAGTCCAGAATGATGTTTGCCATATTTCGTAAAAATCGGTTTCAATTTAGATATAGTTCCCATATATATTTTTGTCCGATTTTACGTAAATGGTCTACCAAAGTCCCTATATATCTTTCGATTTGCACGAAATTTGACACGGAGTATTGAATTAAGTCTAAAATGATGTGTGGCAAGTTTCGCAAAAAAAAAAAATTTGGCACAGCGTAATGAATTAGGTCTAGAATGATGTGTGTTAAGTTTCATGAAAATCGGTTAAAATTTGGATATAGCTCCCATATATATTTTCGTCCGATTTTAAGTAAATGTGCACCAAAGTCCCTAGGTCTAGAATGATGTGTGTTAAGTTTCATGAAAATCAGTTCAGATTTCGATACAGCTCCCATATATATTTTCGTCCGATTTAAGGTAAATGGTGCACATAAGTCCCTATATATCTTTCGATTTGCACGAAATTTGGCACAGAGTAATGAATTAGGTCTAGAATGATGTGTGTAAAATTTCATAAAAATCGGTTCAGATTTAGATATAGCTCCCATATATATTTTTGTCCGATTTTACGTAAATGGTGCACCAAAGTCCCTATATGTTTTTATATATAATAAAGAACCCAAAATGTGACCTAACATTTGACAAGTTTCGATGAAATCGGTTTACATTTGGATATTTTGCTTTAAATTAATTTACATAAGTTTGTCCTATTGTACGAAACAACTCTACATCTGACCAAAATTTATAGGTTCCCGAAAGACCTGTTTAATTTCATGCTAATGGTCCTTCAAAAATGCGACATCTGTTAGGATTCCATCTGTTGAATATACCCAAAGTGGTGAAGGGTATCATATAGTCGGCCCCGTCCGACTTTACTACTTTCCTTACTGGTTTGGTCTTGTTTATTAACAACATTTTTAACAATTGTTGTTATAAACTGTTATAGAATTAAAATATTGTTTATTTTGTCGTTATAATAATTTATCGATTTGAGAATTGTTTAATTTTGATTGTGAATCGACCCACAGGCTAGGACTCGAACTTCGGTCCTCGGAGCAACACAAATGTGGCCAAGACCACTTAACGTTCTGAGCCATCAATACACTTCCAAAACGGTTGCGCAAAAACATGTGTGGATTTTTTAATTCATCGCTACAACAAAAAATTTGCTTTGAAAAGGACTGTTTCTAGAATGAAGACAAATGTCAAACTTTGACAAATTTGAATTCAATTCGCATATGCAAGTTTTGCATCAGGGCGGAATAAATACAAGTTATCAACGTACGACCTTTGCAAATCACATGGTTGACAAGCTTGAATTTTTTCAAAAATATTTTTTAGTGGTCTCTCAACAAGCGTATTTTTTCAAAATATTTTTGAGAATGAATTTGTGAAAATATTTTTGGGCACCGTCTCTCTGCAAGCTTGTATTTTTAAACCCTACACAACTATGTTGTCAGGGTATTATAGCTGTGTGCAGGCCAAAGAGTTTGTAATGCCGCGAAATATTGGTCCTAGACCCACCTTTAAGTATACCGATCGTCATATCTCGACTAGCTGAGTCGATCTAGACATGTGTGTCCGTCCGTTCGTCTGTCCATTATAATTGGTAAACTCGATACAGACCACAGTTATGGCCCAATATTCACGAAATTTTGCATGTAGGATGGGTTCTGGCCAATGAAGACCCTTATTGGGTTTTTGGAAAAGATCGGTCAAATGAACCGTGACTTTTGTGTAAAAAATGACAAAATTTGTATTCTATAGCGTATATATTTACTGATGAAGGACATAGAGCCAAGAAGTTGATAATATATCCAAAGGAGTTGTTGACCTTTAAATTGATGCCAATTATATTGTCATATGGACTCGGATGCGGGAGTTACACTTAAATATTTACGGGTGCTTACATATTCAGATATTATTTAGTAACCCATTACCCCACTAGAGGGCGGAAATATAGCGCTGGTCGCTTTGAAATGTTCCATGAGGTTATGGTCAAGGACAATGCCTATAATTTTCGGTGATGATCAGATAATTATATTGGAATGAAGTGGACCGAAAACTTAATTTTTGTGTGTGTGTGTGTTTTTTTTTAAGTCTATCAACATCACAACATAACCCACTGTAAAGAGAATCTGGACAAGTACAGCCCTCGTCTACTGAATATTGGAAATATTTGTTGACATCTAGTCGGTCTCTGAATATAGAGCCATAGAAAGTTAGATTTTCGTCGAAGTTGTGTAGGGTATCATATGGTCGGCCCCGTTCGACTATACTGCACCGCTCACTGGTTTCAAAAATATTTTTGAGTGGTCTCTTAACAAGCGTATTTTTTCCAAATATTTTTGAGAATATATATATATATATATATATTGTGCTTGAGAGGCCCCTTGGATTTTTTTTAAATATATGTTTGTAGTTTTTGAAGAAATGTGGATTTTTTCAAAAAAATTTTTCATAAAATTTCTCAACAAGTGAGTTTTTGAAATTATGTTGGGCGTTTCTCACAAAAATCACTCGTAGATTAAAGAGGAATCGGAGGATATCTCAAACGTTAAAAATATTTTTGGAGAGCCACTCATCAAGCCCGTATTTTTTTTTAATATACAAATACAAATGATTTTTTTAATAATTTTGGGCGCCTCTCAAATAGCATGGATGTTTAAAAAAAATTTAAAAAAAAAAATATTGTCTCATCGAAAGTGTGGATTTTTTTTCAAATATTTTTCGAATGTTTTATACTCACTAATCGGAGCTCTCTTTCCCGATACATTGGCGATCAATTTCTGTGCACCCACTTCCGCCTTACACACTGTGCGATTAAAATCCGGTGACATATCCGTGACCACACGTTCCGCTTCCGTGGGCCTATAATCCGTTACATTTTCAAAATTAAAAGCATTACAATCAATATTATAGATTCTTTTATCCACTGTTGTCGAACACACTATACGGCTATAGCCTAAATTAACACTACACGCCTTCTCCGCTGGGAAATTCGTAATGGCAATATTATTGAGAAAACTTGACATAAAACAGAAAAACAACATTGGTTCGATGACCAAATTACGGCGATAACGCCAAACTTTTTGTAAATAATTGAGTTTTTTCTCATTCTCATGGGGGGTGGCGGGGGGAGTTGAAGCCATTTTTATTTTTATTTATATTTGATTCAATTTTTGATATTTGGAATTTAAATATATATATTTTTTTTAAATTAGAACTTCGATCATTGCCGCGTTTTTATTTGTTTCGTGGTTTTGGGTCAATGTGCGCAGGCGTCCAAATTCAAACTAAACTTAGATGAATGATTTAGTTAAATCAATCAATTGGAAAGTTCACTCTCGTTTTGAGTTTCTTCTTCTTCATCATCTTCATCGGCTGTCAGTCAAGTTTTGTGCTAATAAAAATTTTTTTTGGAACATAATGACCATTAAAACAGTAATAAAATAAATTAAATCGAACTCCAAAAATGTCGCATGCTTACAGCTAAAGGCGTGTGCGGATATTAGTTAAAATTTATAAAAAAGACCAAAAATTATAAACTAAAAAAATTTTGTAAGTCTTCACCAAAAATGTTGAAAGGTGCCCCCAAAGCATAAATAAAACAAGTGAAAATGCGTTAAGTTCGGCCGGGCCGAACTTTGGATACCCTCCACCATAGATATACTGACAGGTATTTGAAATGAAAATATAGGGAAAATACCAAAAAGTGGACCTATACCGACATTTCTACAAACCGATTATGTAAACCATAATATAAATTTCAAACATTTTTAAAGGATGGATTATACCCTCAGCCTTATGGTTAATGAGGCTGTATACACTTTGACATGGTGAAGATGTGCCTCGTCGAAATATATTTGTTTTAGACCCCATGTTTCTTTGGACAAAATCCGTTTCAGAAAATTTTGATTTTCATCCATCTTACTATTTCTTCCAAACTTAGTTCAATTTCGAAGATTGAGAACATCGGTCCACTCCTTCTGGTACCTCCCGCACAGGGGCTAGGTCTAAATGCGGGTTATAGTGCATATATATAGTTCATTATCGAACCTTACGTTCTAGTTTTTTATCTCGATATCCTATGCAGGTGAAAATATTAGAACAGAGTCTTAGAACAAAACCCAAAACACGGAACAAATCAGATAACGATTTTAATATAAAAATGGGGTTATATGGGGACTACCCCAAAAAGTGAGCGAATACTAATAATTTTTGGTGGAGAGATTTGTTACCATATGCGACTACAAAATACTAAATTGCAGCGAATACGGTTGAAAAATGCGCTCAAGACCCCCATAATACTGAAAATTAGGAGGTACCGTTATATCGGGGCTACCAGAAAAAGTGGACCTATATTTATAATTTTTTGTGGGGACATTTAGTACCCAATAGGAACTCAATGTACCAAATTTCAGTGAATTCGGTTGAAAAACGAGCTCAAGAACCCCAAAATACAGAAAATTGGGGGTACCCATATATGGGGGCTATCCGAAAAAATTGACCTATATTTATAATTTTTTGTGGAGAGATTTGGTACCTATTAAGAACTCAAAATACCATAATTACGGCCAATGCGGTGGAAAAGTACGATCAAAGCCCTCAAAATACTGAAAATTAGGAGGTACCGTTATATGGGGGCTATCAGAAAAAGTGGACCTATATTTATAATTTTTAGTGGAGACATTAAGTACCCAATAAGAACCCAATGCACAAAATTTCAGCGTATTCGGATGAAAAACGCGCTCAAGAACCCCAAAATATCGAAATTTGGCGGGTACCCTTATATGGGAGCTATGCCTAAACGTGGACCGATATATCCCATCTTCGAACTTGACCTGCCTGCAGACAAAAGACAAACCTGTGTAAAATTTCAGCACCCTATCTCAATTGCTTCGGAAGATAGAGTGATTACAACAGACGGACGGACAGACGGACGGACGGACATGGCTAGATCTTAGAATTTTACCCTGATCAAGAATATATATATATATATATATATATACTTTATAGGGTCGGAAATGAATATTTCGATGAGTTACAAACGGAATGACAAAATTAATATACCCTCCATACTATGGTGGAGGGTATAAACAAAATATTTTGGGTCCCCCAAAATAAGACCGGATTTGAGGATATATTTCAATAAGTGTGTTCTCTTAATTAGTATAGAGGGTTTCGATCCGAATAAGATGAAATTTAGCACAGCTCATTTATTTGGCCCAAGGACGAACCCTATTGAAATTGGGGAAAATCTGTTCAGATTTAGATATAGTTCCCATATATATTTTCGTCCGATTTAAGGTAGATGGTTCACCAAAGTACCTATATATCCTTCGATTTGCACGAAATTTGGCATAACGTACTGAATTGAGTCTAGAATAATGAGTGTTAAGTTTTGTGAAAATCGGTTCAGATTTAGATATAGATCCCATATATATATATATATATATGGGATATATATATATATATATATATATATATATATATAAATTAAGGTAAATGGTGCGCCAAAGTCCTTATGTATCCTTCGATTTGCACGAAATGTGGCATGGCGTACTAAATTGAATAGTATTGAATCGGTCGTATTTTTGATCCGAATTGGATGAAATTTGGCACAGCTCATGTATTTGGCCCAAGGACGAACCCTATAGAAATTCGGAAAAATCGGTTCCGATTTAGCTCCCATATATATTTTCGTCCGAGTTAAGGCACGAAATTAGGCATAGCTTAATGAATTAGGTATATAATGATGTGCGTCAAGTTTCGTTAAAATCGGTTCAGATTTGGATATAGCTCCCATATATATTTTCGTTCGATTTAAGGTAAATGGTGTACCAAAGTCCCTATATACAGAATTAGGTCCAGAATGATGTGTGCCAAGTTTCAAGGCGTGGATTTTTATAAAAATTATCTTTAAAGACGTGGATTTCTTTAAAACAATATTTTTAAAGGCGTGGATTTTTTAAAGATAGTTTTTAAAGACGTGGATTTTTTAAAAATTATTTTTAAATGCGTGAATTTTTAAAAATTTTTTTTAAAGACGTGGATTTCTTTAAAGAATTATTTTTAAACGCTTGGATTTTTTAAAAATTATTTTTAAAGGCGTGGATTTTTTTAAAAATTATTGGTGGGTTTTTTAAAAATTATTTTTAAAGGCTTGGATTTTTTAAAAATTATTTTTAAAGGCGTGGATTTTTTTTTAATTATTGCTGGGTTTTTTAAAAATTATTTTTAAAGGCGTGGATTTTTTAAAAATTATGTTTAAAGGCGTGGATTTTTTTTTAATTATTGGTGGGTTTTTTAAAAATTATTTTTAAAGGCGTGGATTTTTGTAAAAATTATTTTTAAAGGCGTGGATTTTTTCAAAATTATTTTTAAAGGCGTGGATTTTTTCAAAATTATTTTTAAAGGCGTGGATTTTTTTTTTAATTATTGGTGGGTTTTTTAAAAATTATTTTTAAAGGCGTGGATTTTTGTAAAAATTATTTTTAAAGGCGTGGATTTTTGTAAAAATTATTTTTAAAGGCGTGGATTTTTTCAAAATTATTTTTAAAGGCGTGGCTTTTTTCAAAATTATTTTTAAAGGCGTGGATTTTTTCAAAATTATTTTTAAAGGCGTGGATTTTTTCAAAATTATTTTTAAAGGCGTGGATTTTTTCAAAATTATTTTTAAAGGCGTGGATTTTTTCAAAATTATTTTTAAAGGCGTGGATTTTTTCAAAATTATTTTTAAAGGCGTGGATTTTTTCAAAATTATTTTTAAAGGCGTGGATTTTTTCAAAATTATTTTTAAAGGCGTGGATTTTTTCAAAATTATTTTTAAAGGCGTGGATTTTTTCAAAATTATTTTTAAAGGCGTGGATTTTTTCAAAATTATTTTTAAAGGCGTGGATTTTTTAAAAATTTAGTTTAAAGCCGTGGATTTTTTTAAAAATTATTTTTAAAGGCATGGATTTTTTAAAACGTATGTTTAAAGCCGTGGATTTTTTTAAAAATAATGCGTATTGAAAAAATGTAGCATAACTTAAGGCATGGATTTTTAATTGTTTTGAAGCATAATATAAGGCGCTGTGATGTTAGATTATGGCACTTCCCACTAAAGACTTTAATAAGAAATTTTCAAAATAAAAATTTTTAATATAAAAAATAAATTTTATTAAAAAAAAAAATCACAATCAAAAGAAAATAGTTTTTAAACACAAATTATCAGTTACACTCCTCACGCATCTTACACATCTACAGACTGGTCATTTCGGAACCTCCGTTTTGTATGGCAGCATTATTACCATTTTTATGGCCATTTTCCACTTTGCCAGCTGTATCGGCTTCTGGCATCTGGGCGTTACGACGTCTTACAACAAAATAACAAATACTGTTCCGAATTTCAAAAGCACAGTCAGAAGAAAATTGAAAACCAAATGTTCACAAAGAAAACATAGGGAGAAAAGAAAAGAGAGAAAAAAATTAAAAATTTTCCAAATTTAAGTTCGATTTTGCAATTAAAGGCTTTGATTAAATATACTAACATAAAGACAATGACGCTGGATATCGAAAACACAACGCTGACGAGGAAAATTGTACCGGGGAATGAATTTACAGTATTTTCATATATAGAACTATAGATGGGTACGAAACTCGGTTGGGCCAATGGTTGACAGATTGTGATTAGTGAGAACAATTTACCTAAAAAAGAGAGAGAGAGAGAGAGAAACGTTAAGGATTTGAATTATAGGCTGCCGCAAATTATAATTAAGTTTTTAAAGTGCTACTTACTCAGGTCATCGGCATCCACAATACCTGAACCCATTGTCTTAATGGCAATACCAGGCAAGGCGCCAAAAGAGTCAGCCACAGCACCAGCATAAAATGTGGCGGTGTTACTGGAAAATGCCTGAAAGAGAACAAAAAAGAAATCGAACTCAATTTATTGCAAAAAAAAAATCCTAAAGAAAAACAACGCAGGCAGGTCAAGTTCGAAGATAGGATATATGGGTCCACGTTTAGGCATAGTTCCCATATAACAGTACCCCTCCCCCCCCATTTTCGGTATTTTTTGGGGTTCTTGAGCGCATTTTTTAACCGAATTTGCTGAAATTTGATACATTGAGTTCTTATAGGTCCACCTTTTCTGGTAGCCCTCATATAACGGTACCTCCTAATTTTCAGTATTTTCGGGGGTTTTGATTTTCCCACCGAATTGGTTGGAAAAGAGTATTTTTAGTTCGTAATAGGTACCAAATGTCTCCACAAAAAAAAAAAAAAATATTTATAATTTATAGGTCCATTTTTTCTGATAGCCCCCCGTATAAGGATACCCCCAATTTTCGGTATTTTGGGGTTCTTGAGCGCGTTTTTCAACCGAATTCGCTGCAATTTGGTATTTATACACTTCACCACACTGTGGTACAGGGTATTATGTCTTTGTGCAAATGTTTGTAACAGGCAAAAATAATCGACATAGACCCATGGTTCCTTTTGAGAATATGCATAAAATCACTTTCTGAGTCGATTTACGCATGCCCGTCCGTCCATGTATTTTTGTTAACAAAGTACAGGTCGCATTTGTAATCCGATTTTGATAAAATTTGGCACAGTTCACTTATTTGGCCCAAGGACGAACCCTATTGAAATTGGAGAAAATCGATCCACGTTTAGGCATAGCTACCATATAAGGGTACCCCCAAATTTTCGGTATTTTCGGGTTTATAAAATCCTCAAACTACTGCAATTTAGAATCCAAGTTATATGAGGCAATGTCTAAAGGGGGACCAATATTGATTACATAGTGTAGGAAATAGTGAATATTTGGGGATATCAATATATGAGAGCTATGCCTAATTAATGACCGGTATATGCCAATTTTGAACCAATTGAAAATTTGGGGGTACCCTTATATGGGAGCTATGCCTAAACGTGGACACATATAGCCCATTTTCGAACTTGACCTGCCTGCAGACAAAAGACGACTCTATGCAAAATTTTGGCGTTCTATCTCAATTCGTTTAGACGCTAGACTGATTGCAACAGACAGACAGACGGCCAAACGGACATATCGCTATATCGTCATAGAATTTTACGCTGATCAAGAATATATATACTTTATAGGGTCGGAAATGATTATTTCGATGCGTTACAAACGAAAAAACAAAACTAATATACCCTCCATACTATGGTGGAGGGTATAAAAATGACAAAGAAAAACCTTAAATTTGGGATACCGCTATATTTGGGGGCTACCGTAAAAAATTGGCCAATTGATCTCATTTTGAATATCAACCATGCCAGAAGTGACATTAATATAAGTTCAGAATTTCTATCTTCAATATTGTGGCCTTTAGTTGTGTACAGAAGTGTAGTTACGTCCGTTTAACCCTTAAGCGCCCTTTAAAAACTATATTTTTTTAATCTACGCCTTGATGTCTTCATAAAATCTACGCCACTGATGGTCTTCGAAAAAATAGTCTTTGAAAAAACCATGGTCCTTGAAATCTACGTGTTTTTGACCGTTACATCGAAAAAGTATTCCTAAAAATATTTCCCCCAAAAAAGTGCTCTTCATCGTAGTCTTTAAAATATTTCCGATACTTACAAAAAGCACTCTCGATAAGGCAGTACCCAGGGTGGCTACAATAGCCACCATGGCATCGGAAAGTTTCAGAAATTTACTGAAAATGGCAGATCCAATAAGGGTACCTAGAAAAAAAAAAAAACATTACAATTTTCCACTTTCTCCTCCCATCCTCCCTTTGAATCAGCATATCCAACTTACCCACCACAGTCAAGGCCGAATTAAATGTTGAGTAGGCGCTATAGTCATCGCCATTCCAATTCAGTTTTTTAAATGTAAAACTTTTCCAGAATTCACCCTCTCCCACACCCGGACCAACAATAAACATCACGGCCATAATTAAAAGTAGCAACAGCATACGACCACGATTTGGACGTTTTTTAAATGCAAATTTCACATAATCCACAACCAATGTGGGATCAAAGAAATCCAAAAGGGCATTACGTTTTTCGGGTTTTGAGGTTGGAGATTTATCCACGGTATCAATGCCATTGTTGTTGCGTCTTGGTGCTGTTGGTAGATCTTCTAGTTGTGTCACTTCATAGGCGGGATTTTCTGTGCCAGTTGTTGGCGTGGCATCTGTGGTGTCCGTCTTCGATGCCAGTGGCTTGAGTTCTTTGATTCTGAAGATGACATAGAGCAAACCAAAGATTTCAAAGGACAAGGCGAAGATAAAGGACCCTTGTGGAGGAAATTATTTAATAAATAATAAAATAAAATAAAATACTGTCCTGCTCAGTACTTACGTGTATAGCCTAGATACTTGAAGAGTGTCCCACTTATGGGAGAACCTATTAAGTTGATGGTGCTGATGAATATACTATAAATGCCGAACCTGAAAAAGAAGAAAATATATATTAATTTTAAAAGCAGTTCCATAGCCTGCACCAAAGGGGAAAATATTTTTTTCCAAGGACTAACCAGGCATGGATGTTTTAAAGAAAATATTTTTCCTAGCGCCAACAAAACGTATGTTTTTGAAAGATTTTTTTGCAAGGACCAACAAGGCGTATTTTTTTGAAATAATATTTTTCAAGGACTAACAAGGCGTTAATTTTCGGAATAATATTTTTTTTCAAGGACTAACAAGGCGTTCATTTTCGGAATAATATTTTTCTCAAGGACTCTTTTTGTCCACTTACCTAAATACACGATCTGCTTCCGGAGTCGATATTGTCATATAACTATCAACGGCCATGAAGAGTAAAGTGCTTCCACCAAACAGTGATGGGACAATTTGCTCATTGTATGCTCCAAATTCCATTGGGATTTTATCGAAAAATATTGCCGAAACCAATTGAACTGCAATGCGGAATTGTTTATTTAAAAATAGTGAATTTGCATATCGTTTTTTTTCTGGGTCTCTATACTTACACACAAACATGATACAGTCACCGATTATCGGAATAATCATACAGGCCTTGCGTTTATTATAACGATCACTCCAGCCGCCAGCGAAAAGCATCACGATCAGAGGTACGATTGAAGCTGGAAAAAGGGGGGGGGGTGTTGGAAAAACATACAGAAATTAATAAAAAAAATATTTTTTTCGAAGGACCTCTCAAGATGTTTTTTTTATGGGCGGTCTCCCAACAAGAATGAATCAAATCATAAAGTATAGATTCAAAAAAAGGTTTTTTTTTTTAATATTTTAAGGGTAAGGGTAAATTTTTTTGAACATATAAAACGTAACTATTTTAAAAATATTTTTAATGGATTTTTCGAATGGATTTTTCAGAGGTGTGCTATGAGCTTGGAGTTTTTTAGAGGTGTGCTATGAGCTTGGAGTTTAAAAAAAAAAATTAAACTTCGTTTTTTCCAAATATTTTTTAATAGGTTAGCTATAAGTGAGAGTTTTTGGAAAAATATATTTTTTAGTTTTGGTAGAGCTCATTTATTTGGCCCAAGGGCGAACCCTATTGAAATTAGTGAAAATAGGTTCAGATTTAGATATAGCTCCCACATATATTTTCGTTCGATTTAATAGATATGGTGCACCAAAGTCTCTATATATCTTTCGATTTGCACGAAATTTGGCATAGCGTTCTGAATTCAGTCTAGAGTGATGTGTGCTAAGTTTCGTAAAAATCGGTTCAGATTTAGATATAGCTCCCAAATATATATTTTCGACCGATTTTATGTAAATGGTGCACAAAAATCCCTATTTAATTTTATATTTGCACGAAATTTGGCATGGCATACTAAATTTAGTCCTGGAATGATGTGTGCTAAGTTTCGTAAAAATCGGTTCAGATTTAGATATAGCTCCCATATATATATTTTCGACCGATTTTATGTAAGTGGAGTACCAAAGTCCCTATTTAAATTTATATCTGCACGAAATTTTTCATTGATAATTCAAATTCGAAGATGGGGAATATCGGTCCACTCCTTTCGAAACCTCTACACAGGGACTAGGTCTAAATGCGGATATAAATCATTATCGAACCTTAAGTTCTAATTTTTTATCTCGCTATCCTCCGCAGGTGAAATTATTACAACAGAGTCTTAGAACCAAACTCAAAACGCGGAACAAATCAGATAACTATTTTAATATAAACCAGTAAGGAAAGTAGTAAAGTCGGACGGGGCCGACTATATGATACCCTTCACCACTATGGGTATATTAAACAGGACTATTAACATGAAATTGGATGAAATAAAATATGTGATATTTATCTAAATGTGAATATACCTAGATCTATCCATAAAGTATGTAAATCGACTTCAAACAAATATACGACAAAGGACGAAACTATATATGGGAGCTATATCTAAATCTTGACCGATTTTCTCGAAACTTGGCAGACATCATTCTAGACTTAATTGAATACGATATGCCAAATTTCGTGCAAATCGAAATATATATAGGTCTTTGGTGCACCATTTACATGAAATCGGACGAAACTATATATGGGAGCTATATCTAAATCTGAACCGATTTTCACGAAACTTGGCAGACATCATTCTAGACCTAAATGATTAGGCTGTACCAAATTTCGTGCAAATCGTGCAAAGATATATAGGGGCCGTTTACATTAAATCGGTTAAATATATATGGGAGCTATATCTAAATCTGAACCGATTTTTCCCAATTTCAATAGGGTTCGTCCTTGGGCCGAATAAGTGACCTATGCCAAATTTCATCCCATTCGGATCATAAATGCGACCTGTACTTTGTTTACAATTTAACATGGACAGACAGACAGACAGACGGACGGACGGACATGCATAAATCGACTCAGAAAGTGATTCTATGCATATTCTCAAAAGGAACCATGTGTCTATCTCGTTTCCTTTTGCCTGTTACAAACATATGCACAAAGACATAATACCCTGTATCACAGTGTGGTGAAGGGTATAAAAAGGGAGTTATATGGGGACTACCCCAAAAAGGGGGCGAATATTAATAATTTTTGGTAGAGAGATTTTTTACCATATACGGCTACGAAATACCAAATTGCAGCAAATTCGGTTGAAAAACGCGCTCAAAAACCGCAAAATACCGAAAATTGGGGGTACCCTTATATGGGGGCTACCCGAAAAAATGGACCTATATTCATAAATTTTTGTGGAGAGATTTGGAACCTATTAAGAACTCAAAATACTAAATTACAGCTAATTCGCTGGGAAAATACGATCAAAACCCCCAAAATACTGAAAATTAGGAGGTACCGTCATATGGGGGCTACCAGAAAAAGTGGACCTATACTGATCATTTTTTGTGAAGACATTTAGTATCCAAAAAGAAACCAATGTAGCATATTTCAGCGAATTCGGCTGAAAAACGCGCTCAATAACCCCAAAATACCGAAAATTGAGGGGTACTGTTATATGGGAGCTATGCCTAAACGTGAATCGATATATCCCATCTTCGAACTTGACCTGCATGTAGACAAAAGACAACCCTATGCAAAATTTCAGCACCCTATCTCAATTCCTTCAGAAGATAGCGTGATTACAACAGACGGACGGACGGACAGACGGACGGAAATGGCTAGATCGTCTTAGAATTTTACCCTGATCAAGAATATATATACTTTATAGGGTCGGAAATGATTATTTCGATGAGTTACAAACGGAAAAACAAAATTAATATACCCTCCATACTATGGTGGAGGGTATAAAAATGGTAATGTTATGTTAATTTTTTTTATTAGGAATTATTTATCAGGAATTTTATTCGATATATTTGCTAAACCTGATCTCTATCATGTTCTTTGTTGGCAAACAAAACAAAATTCTTATCAAATCAGGTGGCGAAATCAAGTTTAAGAATAGAAGAATTTGTGTTATTGTTAATTGTCATAATATATAAAATTAAAACCTATGTTATTGTAAACAAGAATGAATCTTAAAAAAATATTTTTAAGGCCAGTTTTTTTTTCTTAAATATTTAAGTGACCATCTAAAAATAAATTTAAAGCCAGAGTTGTTTAAGATATATTTATACGGCCAGTTTTTTATACCCCTCACCACACTGTGGTACAGTGTATTATGCATTTGTGGATATGTTTGTAACAGGCAAAAGGAAACGAGCTCCCATATATAGTTTCGTCCGATTTTTTTGTAAATGGAGCACCAAAGTCCCTATATATCCTTGAATTTGCACGAAAT
>NW_026874434.1:0-16175 GCF_032173495.1 Musca vetustissima
ACACCTCTTCATTTGGAAATTTTGTATTTTGAATTCACCTTAACTATCACATATAAATATGAAAATTATCAGTATTGACCCACGTAGCTGTATAATGGTATTTTGAGGGTTTTGGTCTCATGATATGGTAGAAAATCTTTCTACTAAAAATTTTCAATATTGGTCTAAAAAAGAAGACAACACAATATGGCCGACTATAGAGAAATTAGTCTCCTTTCCATCGCATATGAAGTGATATCCAACGTGCTGTGGGAACGACTGAAGTCAATGGTTAATGACATTATTGGACCATTCCAATGCCACGAAAAACAAATCGACACATTCCATCTATTCGTCGACTATAAATCCGCATTCGACAGCCCTATCCATTCATAGGTGTTTAAAGACATGTTTAAACGTTTGGCATTCCTGTAAAATAAATACGACTATGCCTGATAACTTTAACTCGGAGCCCTTTAATACCGAATGAGGATTCAGACAGAACGAATTGAAAAAGAGTCTGACAAAGTGGGACTGGCAGCAAATGGCGAAAAGACCAAGCTGATGATATCAACGCGCAAGACGTCCGTCTAGTGGAACTTGAAAACTACAGCTTCGAGGTAGGGAAGATTTTATATACATCGGTACCGCCATAAACAAATCGAATAACATCAGCTTTGAAATCCGGAGGAAAATAGTGTTGGCCAACGGATGCTACTATGATCTAAGTAAGCAGTTTAGAAACCGGATCACCTCCCACCAGACCAAACCCACACTCTGCAAGACGATGATACTACCCGTGCTGTTATATGGATCTTGCAGTGTTTGAGAAAACAAATTTCCAAAAGATCCATGCATTGACGGTGAATATCGACAAACATGAGTTGTGTAATCTATTCTCGGACATTCGCATTGTCAGACGTATCGAGCTGCAGCAATTACGTCGGCTAGGTCATGTTATGAGAATGGATGAAGATGCACCAGATCAAAATGCATATAAAAGCGAACCAGCTGATGGTTCACGCAAAAGGGGAATGTAATGGGAATGAGATGGTTCACGAATTAGATGGAAAGATCAAGTGGAAGCCAACATTGCCAAACATGATCTTTAGGAACGAAGGAATACTCAATTTGATTTTAATTGGAAAACCCTTGGGTGTTCGGTGCATCGTTTACATAAAATCGGATCTAAATCTGAACCGATTTCAATACAATTTAACATACGTTTCTCTAGACTTATTTCATCACACTCGGAAAAACCTTGGGTGGTTGCTGCATTATTTGTGGTCCCATCTTTCAACATGAATTAAGTTTTAAAGATGGATATTAGGCATCAAATCGGACATTCCACTCTATGGTTATTGGATTAACAAATTTTTAAAATGTTGACCATTTGTGGGGTAGACACCAAAAGGATGAGTCCCATCTTTGGATTTGATCTGGATTAGGTGAAAATATTACGATTGATGAAATTAGATTATTCTGTTCGTTTCATATAAGATGTACAAAGTTTCAAAATGTTGACCCTTTTAGCGGGAGGTACAATGAATTACCGAAAAGTTCCATCTTCCAACAATATAAAGGTATGGATAAAATATTAGGTTGTGCAAAGTTTGGTATGAATTATATACTCTGTTCGCATTATATTGTTTTCGGAACAATTTTTATCATTTTGTGTGGAGGTACCAGAAGGAGTGGATCGATTTTCCTTATATTCAAACTCTTGCTAGAAATTTTACAATGTGAACAATATGGATTAAATCGAACATTAAATTTGTCTAATATTGGAGATACCTGAAGTAAAAGACCAGATAATAAGTATTGTGAAGTTTGGTTCAAATCGGATAGTGGCTATAAAAAGACCATGATTCTCTGTACCTCCCATGCAAACGTCGCACATCATTTTGGATATATTCAAGATCCTAGTCAATTTTTTTTAATCCGAGTGTATTTAGTTCGATATTTATTTTTCCTAATAGAAAGTCCACACATCACAGTCCCGATCGAGGGCTGTACGGCAGTTTATATGTTTGACCGGTCAAAAAGGCGCATGTTTAAGCCGCGGTATGACATCTTCCCTTATCATGATTATTCGTTTTCTCTTGTTCGTGTTTGTGAATTTCTCCGAAGACTTCAGGCAAACAAATTTGTATACACCCCTAAGAATTATCTGTTGGATTTGACTGGTATCCGAAGAGGCACCCCGTCGGTCTCATACGAATATGTCAATGATTCGCCAATGCCCCCAAAACGACAAGACAAGCTGACTGTGGCCCACAATTTATATCTACATATTGAATGAATGATATTGTGCTCATCAAAAGTGAAGAAGAGTACAATTCTATGGAATCTGCAGTTCAGTCTAAGTCCGATTTGTAGCTACAAATATATTCTTATATAAAGAAACACCATAGCAAATCTTAATAAAAATTCTTTATATATACCAATAAAACCCAACAATAGTCTCATCATATCCTATGAAAGGTCACTCATCTATCTGTTAATTTCTTTATAATTTCGCGACAGGATATTGTAACAGCATTGCAGCTAATAATTTTTACATTACCAGTTCTAGTTAGGAGACCACCATTTTATCCGCGCCTTCACAACAACTTAGTGGAATAGACGCGGTAGACCAGGATTAAAAACTTTGTAACATTTTTTAAATGTGTTTTGCTTTTTACCTATAAGGGGAAAATAAAACATCACAAGCTTGGGGTGTGGCCATAAGCAAAATGAAAATTAGTTTAACAAAACTTTAAAATATAAACCAGTGAGCGGAGCAGTATAGTCGAACGGGGCCGGCTATACCCTACACAACTTCCACGAAAATCTATCTTTCTGTGGTCCTATATTTTAAACATGCAAAATATTTCGCGATATTTGCACGCTCTTGACCGACTAGAGGTCATCTATTACTGATATTCAATACAGCCCTTCTAATTACTTGTCCAGATTCCCTTCACCGTGGGTGTTGTTGTGATGTTCGGCTTTCAATAGTGACCAATAGATAGACTCGAAAAAAGACAAAAAATAAGTTTTCGGTCCACTTCATCCTAATATTATTATCTGATTATCATCGAAAATTATAGGCATTGTCCTTGACCATACCTGGACCCTCATGGAAAATTTCAAAGCGATAAACGCTAAATTTCCGCCCTCTTGTGTGGTAATGGGTTACTAAATAATGTCTCAGTACGTAGGCACCTGTAAATATTTAAGTGTAACTCCCACATCTGAGTACATACGACCATATTATTGGTATCAATTTAAAGGTCAACCAATCCTCTTGGATACGCTATCAACTTATCGGGTCTATGTCCTTCAGGGGTAAATATATACGCTATACAATACAAATTTTGTCATTTTTCACACAAGGGTCCATTTGACCCGCTAAATAATGACCGATCTTTATCAAAACAGGCATGTTTATTCTTTGGGCAGATCCCAATCTCCATGCAAAAAAAAAACCGACAAAAATAAAGTTTTTGGCCTAAATATTAACCGATCTTTTACAATAACAATAGGGGTCTTCATTGGCCAGAACCCATCCTACAAAATTTCAAAATTTCGTGAAGATTGGTCCATAACTGCGGCCTGTATCGTGTTTACAAATTATAATGGACAGACGGACGGACACACATTCTAGATCGACTCAGCTAGTCGAGATATGACGATCGGTACACTTAAAGGTGGGTCTAGGACCAATATTTCCCTACATCTCATCTACAAAAACTCCATTTAGCTAGTCTACAAAGACTCATTGCTTCTGCTTGTCTATGGAGAATCCCTTTATTCTGACTATAAAGACTTCCTTCAGCTCGTATGTAAGGACTCCCTTCAGCTCGTCTATAAAAGACTCCCTTCAGCTAGTCTATAAAAGACTCCCTTCAGCTCGTCTATAAAGGACTCCCTTCAGCTCGTCTATGAAGACTCCCTTCAGCTCGTCTATAAATACTTTCTTCAGCTCGTCTATAAAGACTCCCTTCAGTCCGTCTATTTAAACTCCTATATATATAAAATAATGGGAGCTATATCTAAATCTGAACCGATTTTCAGGAAACTTAACACACATCATTCTAGACCTAATTCATTACGCTGTACCAAATTTCGTGCAAATCGAAAACCATATAGGGACTTTGATACACCATTTACCTTAAATCGGACGGAAATATATATGGGAGCTATATCTTAATCTGAACCGATTTTCAGGAAACTTAACACACATCAATCTAGACCTAATTCATTACACTGTGCCAAATTTCGTGCAAATTGAAAGATATATAGGAACTTTGGTGGACAATTTACATTAAATCGGACGAAAATATATATAGGAGCTATATCTAAATATGGAACGATTTTTCCCAATTTCAATAGGGTTTGTCCTTGGGCCAAATAAGTGAACTGTGCCAAATTTCATCCAAATCGGATCACAAATGCGACCTGTACTTTGTTAACAAAAATACATGGACGGACATGCGTAAATCGACTCAGAAAGTGATTCCATACATATTCTCAAAAGGAACCATGGGTCTATCTCGATTCTTTTTGCCTGTTACAAACATATGCACAAAGACATAATACCTTGTACCACTGTGTGATGAATGGTATAAAAAGCTTCTAATAGACGGATAATCGACCAAGGCAGGCATGATTTTTTTTCGTAAAGTTCTTATGATAATTTCGACCTATAAAATATATTTAAAATTTAGTCAGGCTTGGCTGACACTAACTTTATATACATACCTATAACAATTTTATGTGCTTTTTAAATATTCCTCAATTCAAATTTGCATTTTCGGCAAAAAGCGCCCATGACGCCATGTTTATATTACCGCTAAAAAAACGCGGCCATAATGCTGAAAACATGGAACTATATTAAAAGTTTTGTACAGATTTGTATCTTCCTACAAAAGCCCTGAATTATACTTCAATACAAAAACGCGACTGAAACCTTTAAATGTCAAAATAGAGCACATCTTTTAAATTTAGGGATATAACCATTTATATAGGAAAAAAAAAAACAGAAATTTACAGCCCCTTAGGATGAAAAGTGAAACTAAAATCTTCAAATACTGCAAATGGGCCGTCATATCGAGGATATTCCAAAACATTGATCAATATTGAACAATTTACTGCATATATGTCGAACGCACATAAGCGCAATCCGACCCGAGGAAGTACCACAACAACTTACGAAGTTGGACGTTCCAGATATCATCAAAAAGGCTAAAATATTGTTATGTATGCGGATGATTATGTATGCGATCATGACGTAGGATCACTTTATTGATTAGAGGTTAAACTTCTACATACAATTTTCTCAAGCCGATAGCACTTGGGCTGTAACAAGGAAACCTTGTTGGTCTATTATAAAACCAGTGGTAAGCTATGGGGCGCCAGTATGGTTTGCGAATGTCAGTGCTACGCAGTGGAAGAATATCCAGACCAGCCAGAATGGTGTCCAGAGAACAGCACAGGTTGTCTCCTCATGGCCACAGCCATCTTCTTAAGGAGATGAAGGTCCTACCTGTCCATCGACACAATTATATGTTGTCGATGCAGTACCTGCATGGGTGTTATCGTCGAGAACACCCCTGTCATAGTCTTATCGATAAGCACGTCAGAGAGATCTTCATGATCTAGAGAGAGAGAGAGGTCCAAATATATATACGCGAACCTCTAGATCAAGAAACCTATCAAGCAGCTGCCCAGACAAACATGAGTAGTCTTACCTCAACTAAGATCAGGATGGTGCAATGTGGACTAGGACCACATTCAGAACATATGTCCTGACTGTTAACTAGAACCACACGGCACGGCAGCCCAGCTAAGGCGATTTACCGAATTCACTTTGGACACAACCCATTCAAGTTACAACATTTATTAATTAGGAGATAGAGGAACCAGAACCAGACAATCCATAACCCATATAATGTATTTTGTTAAAAAACAACAACAAGGATTGTCCTTGGTTACTACCGGCACATCAACAAATTTCTTCATCACCTTGTTCATAACTGCGGTCTATACTAGTTATAAGTTCTAGGTCTTATTGACTAGCCGACATATGACAATAAATACAATATTAGTCTAGGAAAATTTTCCATGGGTTACAGACTTACAACATAGGTATGTAGGCTATAAATCACATCGATCTCCAGCCAGTCTCAAAAAAATATATCAATGCATTTGATGCAATAACTGTTAGATAAATATAAACCGTTACTCATAAAACCCTTTTAATCCAGATATAAGTGTGAAATTTATGAAATTTCAAGTACATGACAGACACATATATTTATAAACATTTAATCACCACTTAAGCTTAACGCCATTTTAAGATTTTATTATGATTTAAAATAAAAGTTTTATTTTTTGCATTACCTTGCATTAAAATCGCAACATTCTTAATCGGATCACTATTAAGTGGTTGTTACTTTCCACACCCATTGTTTATGTTTCAATTCCGGTTTTTTTTTATTTTCATTACACATTTCGTTTCGTGTAATTTCTTCGAAAAGCCCAACAACTATTGTAATTATGTACTTTGTACGCCCGACGCTAAAGACTCCATTAACAGTTAACTAATGGCCGAACCAAAAATGAAAGGAATTAAATCTCGTGTTTTTAATCCGTAAAAATAACACTCACACAACCGACAAAAGCAACAACAGCGGCAGCAACAACAACAACTACAACTAAATGCTGTTGCATTTTGTAATTGTAGTTGTTGGTGTTGTTGCTGTTGCTATATAAGCCTTATTGTTATAATAATCATTTTTACTTTTATGACAATTGGCCAACAAATGGAAAAGCGACTAAAACAGCAACAACAACATAGATTTACAACAAGAACAAAAAATTAAGTTAATGCTAGTTAAGATACAAAAACATAAAATCATACCTTCCTCGCTCACACTGCAACTAAGTGGTAATTATAACTTTATCGCGCTGTGAGTTTTTTTACTCGCTGAGCTATGTTAAGCTGTAGCTGTTGACTATCATAGAGACAGTACTGTGCCAAGAAATTAGATACATATTAGATGGATAATTGTTTTCAACCATTTAGATTTAGACAAAAATTAAATGAAATTTGATCACTTGGCAAAGGATACAATGTAGCCGCAGAAGATAACGATTATGTGATATTGTGGCAATGCTGACAGATTTCTTATACCATGTAAGGTGGAATGTATATAAAATTGAACATAAAAAATATATATTCTTGATCAGAATAACATTCTACTTCGATTCGTCTTTTGAAATCACAATAAAGTTTACAATATTTCAGATAGAGCTCTGTATATTTACATAGACATTGATATAAGTTCTAGGGTATTTGGTATTTAAATCGACCGACGCATTTTGTTAACCGAAACGGCTGTATTTTGGCATATTGAGATTTTGGAGGTTGATACGAATCTGTGCAGATACTGATCATTATACCCTACACAACTATGTTGTCAGGGTATTATAGCTTTGTGCAGCCCCAAAAGCTTGTAACGCCGCGAAATATTGGTCCTAGACCCACCTTCATGTATACCGATCGTCATATCTCGACTAGCTGAGTCGATCTAGACATGTGTGTCCGTCCGTCCGTCTGTCCATTATAATTTGTAAACACGATACAATCTTCACGAAATTTTGCATGGGGATGGGTTCTGTCCAATGAAAACCCCTATTGTTTTTCGAAAAAATCTGTTAATATTTAGGGGATGAAATGGACCAAAAACTTTATTTTTGTCGGTTTTTCTGGTCGCTGCAGAGGCCGCAATTATGGCCCAAACACCGCGAATTTTTGCATGGAGAAGGGGATCGAGCCAAAGAATAAGTATGCCTGTTTTGATACAGATCGGTCAATATTTAGCGGGTCAAATGGACCCTGACTTTTGTGTGAAAAATTACAAAATTTGTATTGTATGTCATATATATTTACTCCTAAAGGATATAGACCCGAGAAGTTGATATTGTATCGAAGAGGAGTGGTTGTCCTTTAAATTGATAGCAATTATATTGTCGTATGTACTCGGATGTGGGAGTTACACTTAAATATTTACAGATGCTTACGTATTTATATATTATTTAGTAACCAATTAACACGCTAGAGGGCGGAAGTATAGCGCTGATCGCTTTGTAATTTTCCATGAGATTCCCGTTATGGTCAACGACAACGCCTATAATTTTCGGTGATGATCAGATAATAATTTTGGGATGAAGTGGACCGAAAACTTATTTTTTTGTGTTTTTGTTTTCGAGTCGATCTATAGGCCAAAATTAAAAGCCCAACATCACAACATAACTCACGGTAAAGAGATTTTGGACAAGTACACCCCTCGTGTACTGAATATAATAAATATTTGTTGACATCTAGTCGGTCAAGAGGGTGCAAATATCGTGCAATATTGACCAAGCTCAGAATATACAACCATAGAAAGTTAGATTTTCTTGGAAGATGTGTAGGGTATCATATGGTCGGCCCGTCCGACTATACTGCTCCGCTCACTGGTTATAGTTTCATGTTTTGACATATACCCCATATACGACCAATTTTCAATATTTTTATGTTTTAGTCGCATTTGTTCATCAACGGGGTTATAGTTTGGTACTCCAGGTTGTTGGAAGAGAAATTTTGAATACTGGACTATGTTTTGACATAGCCCTCATGAAACGTCCGCTTATGTGTATACCCTCCACCAAAAGGTATGTACATTAAATATGACACTTTGTTTGCAACATATATTTACTAATATTCACCGAAGACCCCATTAGAGCATATCTATTCTTGATCTGAATAAAATTCTTTGTCGATTTATGAGTGTTCGCTTGTCTGTTGAAATCATGATAAAGATCGCAATATTTAAGATATAGCTTTGAAATTTTGCACTGGCATTGCTTACTCCTTGGTTGCTTTGGATTTCAAATAGTGTATATCCGTTCAGGTTTTGATATGGTCCTAATATAACGGTAATTTTTTAATACGGTCTTCAACCGAATTGGCTGTAATTTACCACGTTTGGTTCTTATTGGGTTTCAAATTTTCCTACCGAAAATAATCAATATTGGTCCACTTTTTAGGGTAGCCACCATATAACGACACCTCTTCATTTGGAAATTTTGTATTTTGAATTCACCTTAACTATCACATATAAATATGAAAATTATCAGTATTGACCCACGTAGCTGTATAATGGTATTTTGAGGGTTTTGGTCTCATGATATGGTAGAAAATCTTTCTACTAAAAATTTTCAATATTGGTCTAAAAAAAGAAGACAACACAATATGGGCCGACTATAGAGAAATTAGTCTCCTTTCCATCGCATATGAAGTGATATCCAACGTGCTGTGGGAACGACTGAAGTCAATGGTTAATGACATTATTGGACCATTCCAATGCCACGAAAAACAAATCGACACATTCCATCTATTCGTCGACTATAAATCCGCATTCGACAGCCCTATCCATTCATAGGTGTTTAAAGACATGTTTAAACGTTTGGCATTCCTGTAAAATAAATACGACTATGCCTGATAACTTTAACTCGGAGCCCTTTAATACCGAATGAGGATTCAGACAGAACGAATTGAAAAAGAGTCTGACAAAGTGGGACTGGCAGCAAATGGCGAAAAGACCAAGCTGATGATATCAACGCGCAAGACGTCTAGTGGAACTTGAAAACTACAGCTTAGAGGTAGTGAACGATTTTATATACATCGGTACCGCCATAAACAAATCGAATAACATCAGCTTTGAAATCCGGAGGAAAATAGTGTTGGCCAACGGATGCTACTATGATCTAAGTAAGCAGTTTAGAAACCGGATCACCTCCCACCAGACCAAACCCACACTCTGCAAGACGATGATACTACCCGTGCTGTTATATGGATCTTGCAGTGTTTGAGAAAACAAATTTCCAAAAGATCCATGCATTGACGGTGAATATCGACAAACATGAGTTGTGTAATCTATTCTCGGACATTCGCATTGTCAGACGTATCGAGCTGCAGCAATTACGTCGGCTAGGTCATGTTATGAGAATGGATGAAGATGCACCAGATCAAAATGCATATAAAAGCGAACCAGCTGATGGTTCACGCAAAAGGGGAATGTAATGGGAATGAGATGGTTCACGAATTAGATGGAAAGATCAAGTGGAAGCCAACATTGCCAAACATGATCTTTAGGAACGAAGGAATACTCAATTTGATTTTAATTGGAAAACCCTTGGGTGTTCGGTGCATCGTTTACATAAAATCGGATCTAAATCTGAACCGATTTCAATACAATTTAACATACGTTTCTCTAGACTTATTTCATCACACTCGGAAAAACCTTGGGTGGTTGCTGCATTATTTGTGGTCCCATCTTTCAACATGAATTAAGTTTTAAAGATGGATATTAGGCATCAAATCGGACATTCCACTCTATGGTTATTGGATTAACAAATTTTTAAAATGTTGACCATTTGTGGGGTAGACACCAAAAGGATGGGTCCCATCTTTGGATTTGATCTGGATTAGGTGAAAATATTACGATTGATGAAATTAGATTATTCTGTTCGTTTCATATAAGAATTACAAAGTTTCGAAATGTTGACCCTTTTAGCGGGAGGTACAATGAATTACCGAAAAGTTCCATCTTCCAACAATATAAAGGTATGGATAAAATATTAGGTTGTGCAAAGTTTGGTATGAATTATATACTCTGTTCGCATTATATTGTTTTCGGAACAATTTTTATCATTTTGTGTGGAGGTACCAGAAGGAGTGGATCGATTTTCCTTATATTCAAACTCTTGCTAGAAATTTTACAATGTGAACAATATGGATTAAATCGAACATTAAATTTGTCTAATATTGGAGATACCTGAAGTAAAAGACCAGATAATAAGTATTGTGAAGTTTGGTTCAAATCGGATAGTGGCTATAAAAAGACCATGATTCTCTGTACCTCCCATGCAAACGTCGCACATCATTTTGGATATATTCAAGATCCTAGTCAATTTTTTTTAATCCGAGTGTATTTAGTTCGATATTTATTTTTCCTAATAGAAAGTCCACACATCACAGTCCCGATCGAGGGCTGTACGGCAGTTTATATGTTTGACCGGTCAAAAAGGCGCATGTTTAAGCCGCGGTATGACATCTTCCCTTATCATGATTATTCGTTTTCTCTTGTTCGTGTTTGTGAATTTCTCCGAAGACTTCAGGCAAACAAATTTGTATACACCCCTAAGAATTATCTGTTGGATTTGACTGGTATCCGAAGAGGCACCCCGTCGGTCTCATACGAATATGTCAATGATTCGCCAATGCCCCCAAAACGACAAGACAAGCTGACTGTGGCCCACAATTTATATCTACATATTGAATGAATGATATTGTGCTCATCAAAAGTGAAGAAGAGTACAATTCTATGGAATCTGCAGTTCAGTCTAAGTCCGATTTGTAGCTACAAATATATTCTTATATAAAGAAACACCATAGCAAATCTTAATAAAAATTCTTTATATATACCAATAAAACCCAACAATAGTCTCATCATATCCTATGAAAGGTCACTCATCTATCTGTTAATTTCTTTATAATTTCGCGACAGGATATTGTAACAGCATTGCAGCTAATAATTTTTACATTACCAGTTCTAGTTAGGAGACCACCATTTTATCCGCGCCTTCACAACAACTTAGTGGAATAGACGCGGTAGACCAGGATTAAAAACTTTGTAACATTTTTTAAATGTGTTTTGCTTTTTACCTATAAGGGGAAAATAAAACATCACAAGCTTGGGGTGTGGCCATAAGCAAAATGAAAATTAGTTTAACAAAACTTTAAAATATAAACCAGTGAGCGGAGCAGTATAGTCGAACGGGGCCGGCTATACCCTACACAACTTCCACGAAAATCTATCTTTCTGTGGTCCTATATTTTAAACATGCAAAATATTTCGCGATATTTGCACGCTCTTGACCGACTAGAGGTCATCTATTACTGATATTCAGTACAGCCCTTCTAATTACTTGTCCAGATTCCCTTCACCGTGGGTTTTGTTGTGATGTTCGGCTTTCAATTGTGACCCATAGATAGACTCGAAAAAAGACAAAAAATAAGTTTTCGGTCCACTTCATCCCAATATTATTATCTGATTATCACAGAAAATTATAGGCATTGTCCTTGACCATACCTGGACCCTCATGGAAAATTTCAAAGCGATAAGCGCTATATTTCCGCCCTCTTGTGTGGTAATGGGTTACTAAATAATGTCTCAGTACGTAGGCACCTGTAAATATTTAAGTGTAACTCCCACATCTGAGTACATACGACCATATTATTGGTATCAATTTAAAGGTCAACCAATCCTCTTGGATACGCTATCAACTTATCGGGTCTATGTCCTTCAGGGGTAAATATATACGCTATACAATACAAATTTTGTCATTTTTCACACAAGGGTCCATTTGACCCGCTAAATAATGACCGATCTTTATCAAAACAGGCATGTTTATTCTTTGGGCAGATCCCAATCTCCATGCAAAAAAAAAACCGACAAAAATAAAGTTTTTGGTCCATTTCATCCCCTAAATATTAACCGATCTTTTACAAAAACAATAGGGGTCTTCATTGGCCAGAACCCATCCTACATGCAAAATTTCGTGAAGATTGGTCCATAACTGTGGCCTGAATCATGTTTACAGATTATAATGGACAGACGGACGGACACACATTCTAGATCGACTCAGCTAGTCGAGATATGACGATCGGTACACTTAAAGGTGGGTCTAGGACCAATATTTCCCTACATCTCATCTACAAAAACTCCATTTAGCTAGTCTACAAAGACTCATTGCTTCTGCTTGTCTATGGAGAATCCCTTTATTCTGACTATAAAGACTTCCTTCAGCTCGTATGTAAGGACTCCCTTCAGCTCGTCTATAAAAGACTCCCTTCAGCTAGTCTATAAAAGACTCCCTTCAGCTCGTCTATAAAGGACTCCCTTCAGCTCGTCTATGAAGACTCCCTTCAGCTCGTCTATAAATACTTTCTTCAGCTCGTCTATAAAGACTCCCTTCAGTCCGTCTATTTAAACTCCTTGCGACCTGTACTTTGTTAACAAAAATACATGGACGGACATGCGTAAATCGACTCAGAAAGTGATTCCATACATATTCTCAAAAGGAACCATGGGTCTATCTCGATTCTTTTTGCCTGTTACAAACATATGCACAAAGACATAATACCTTGTACCACTGTGTGATGAATGGTATAAAAAGCTTCTAATAGACGGATAATCGACCAAGGCAGGCATGATTTTTTTTCGTAAAGTTCTTATGATAATTTCGACCTATAAAATATATTTAAAATTTAGTCAGGCTTGGCTGACACTAACTTTATATACATACCTATAACAATTTTATGTGCTTTTTAAATATTCCTCAATTCAAATTTGCATTTTCGGCAAAAAGCGCCCATGACGCCATGTTTATATTACCGCTAAAAAAACGCGGCCATAATGCTGAAAACATGGAACTATATTAAAAGTTTTGTACAGATTTGTATCTTCCTACAAAAGCCCTGAATTATACTTCAATACAAAAACGCGACTGAAACCTTTAAATGTCAAAAATAGAGCACATCTTTTAAATTTAGGGATATAACCATTTATATAGGAAAAAAAAAGAGAAAATTCACAGCCCCTTAGGATGAAAAAGTGCGGTCAGACCTTCGTAACACTGGACTGGCTGTCATATCGAGGATATTCCAAAACATTGATCAATATATTTTAACAATTTACTGCATATATGCTCAACGCACATAAGCGCAATCCTACTGGAGGAAGTACCACAACAACTTACGAAGTTGGACGTTCCAGAATATCACTGTCACCAAAAAGGCTAAAATATTGTTATGTATGCGGATGATTATGTATGCGATCATGACGTAGGATCACTTTATTGATTAGAGGTTAAACTTCTACATACAATTTTCTCAAGCCGATAGCACTTGGGCTGTAACAAGGAAACCTTGTTGTCTATTATAAAACCAGTGGTAAGCTATTGGGCGCCAGTATGGTTTGCGAATGTCAGTGCTACTCAGTGGAAGAATATCCAGACCAGCCAGAATGGTGTCCAGAGAACAGCACAGGTTGTCTCCTCATGGCCACAGCCATCTTCTTAAGGAGATGAAGGTCCTACCTGTCCATCGACACAATTATATGTTGTCGATGCAGTACCTGCATGGGTGTTATCGTCGAGAACACCCCTGTCATAGTCTTATCGATAAGCACGTCAGAGAGATCTTCATGATCTAGAGAGAGAGAGAGGTCCAAATATATATACGCGACCCTCTAGATCAAGAAACCTATCCAGCAGCTGCCCAGACAAACATGAGTCTTACCTCAACTAGAAGATCAGGATGGCAATGTGGACTAGGACCACATTCAGAACATGTCCCTAACTGTCAACCAGAACCACACGGCACGGCAGCCCGAGCTAATGCGATTGACCCAATTCACTTTGGACACAACCCATTCAAGTTACAACATTTATTAATTAGGAGATAGAGGGAACCAGAACCAGAAAGTCCATAACCCATATAATGTATTTTGTTAAAAAGAGACAACAAGGATTGTCCTTGGTTACGCCCACCGGCACATCAACAAATTTCTTCATCACCTTGTTCATAACTGCGGTCTATACGAGTGATAAGTTCTAGGTTCTATCCACTAGCCGACATATGACAATAAATACAATATTAGTCTAGGAAAATTTCCATGGGTTACAGACTTACAAGAGCATAGGACTAGGCTATAAATCACATCGATCTCCAGCCAGTCTCAAAAAAATATATCAATGCATTTGATGCAATAACTGTTAATAGAATAAACCGTTACTCATAAAACCCTTTTATTGATATATAAGTGTGAAATTTATGAAATTTCAAGTACATGACAGACACATATATTTATAAACATTTAATCACCACTTACGTAATGCCATTTTAAGATTTTATTATGATTTAAAATAAAAGTTTTATTTTTTCGATTACCTTGCATTAAAATCGCAACATTCTTAATCGGATCACGATCTAGTGGTTGTTACTTTCCACACCCATTGTTTATGTTTCTATTCGGTTTTTTTTTATTTTCATTACACATTTCGTTTGGGGTAATTTCTTCGAAAAGCCCAACAACTATTGTAATTATGTACTTTGTACGCCCGACGCTAAAGACTCCATTAACAGTTAACTAATGGCCGAACCAAAAATGAAAGGAATTAAATCTCGTGTTTTTAATCCGTAAAAATAACACTCACACAACCGACAAAAGCAACAACAGCGGCAGCAACAACAACAACTACAACTAAATGCTGTTGCATTTTGTAATTGTAGTTGTTTGTGTTGTTGCTGTTGCTATATAAGCCTTATTGTTATAAATAATCATTTTTACTTTTATGACAATTGGCCAACAAATGGAAAGTGACTAAAACAGCAACAACAACAGATTTACAAACAAGAACAAAAAATTAAGTTAATGCTAGTTAAGATACAAAAACATAAAATCATACCTTCCTCGCTCACACTGCAACTAAGTGGTAATTATAACTTTATCGCTGTGAGTTTTTTACTCGCTGAGCTATGTTAAGCTGTAGCTGTTGACTATCATAGAGACAGTATGTGAAGAAATTAGATACATATTAGATGGATAATTGTTTTCAACCATTTAGATTCAGACAAAAATTAATGAAATTTGATCACTTGGCAAAGGATACAATGTAGCCGGCAGAGAATAACGATTATGTGATATTGTGGCAATGCTGACAGATTTCTATACCATGTAAGGTGGAATGTATATAAAATTGAACATAAAAAATATATATTATTAGAATAACATTCTACTTCGATTCGTCTTTTGAAATCACAATAAAGTTTACAATATTTCAGATATATAGTTCTTGTATATTTACATAGACATTGATATAAGTTCTAGGGTATTTGGTATTTAAATCGACCGACTATTTTGTTAACCGAAACGGCTGTATTTTGGCATATTGAGATTTTGGAGCTTGAATACCAATCTGTGCAGATACTGATCATTATACCCTACACAACTATGTTGTCAGGGTATTATAGCTTTGCTACCCAAGCTTGTAACGCCAAATATTGGTCCTAGACCCACCTTCATGTATACCTATTGTCT
>NW_026874435.1:0-16229 GCF_032173495.1 Musca vetustissima
ATTTCAACAAAACCTAATAACGTCATTCAAGTCTCGATTTGATACGTTGTGCAAAATTTTGTGTTAATCGGACAAACATTTGGATTTGCATCATTTATGTAAAATCATCATTTATAAAATCTTCACGAAACTTAGCACACATAAAATTATATTCGGACGAAGTATATATAGAGCCATATCTAAATCCTAACCGATTTTCACGAAACTTAGAACACATAATTTCGATTTTCACGAGCTCACATCATTCTAGACTCAATTCAGAATGCTATGCCCAATTCGTGCAAATCGATGAATATATAGGGTCCTTGGTGCACCATTTACGAAACATAACACACACACTATGCCAAATTTTATGCAAATCGATAGATATATAGGGTCTTTGGTGCACCATACGACTACAAAATACCAAATTGCAGCGTATTCGGTTGAAAAACGCGCTCAAGAACCCCAAAATACTGAAAATTAGGAGGTACTGTTATATGGGAGCTTTGCCTAATCGTGGACCGATATATCCCATCTTCGAACTTGAGCTGCCTGCCGACAAAAGACAAAATGCTAAATTTCAGCACCCTATCTTAATTCTTACAGAAGATAGCTGATTACAACAGACGGACGGACGGACATGGCTAGATCGTCTTAGAATTTTACCCTGATACTTTATAGGGTAGGAAAGGAATATTTCGATGATTTACAAACGGAATGATAAAAATTTATATACCCTCCATACTATGGTGGAGGGTATAAAAAGTGATACTGATGAAGCGATTTGAAGCGATTTAAATAATTTGGATTGTATACACAAACACAAAAGGGTATGATGTTTTGTGCATCTTTTTGTAACAAGCAAAAGAAATCGAGATAGACCCATGGTACCTTTTGAGAATATGCATAGAATCACTTTCTGAGTCGATTTATGCATGTCCGTCCGTCTGTTGATGTTAAATTGTAAACTAAGTACAAGTCGTATTTATAATCCGATTTCGATGAATTTTGGCACAGCTCATTTATTTGGCCAAGGACGAACCCTATTAATGTTGATATAGCTCCTATATATATATATATACATATATTTGTCTGATTTAATGTAAATTGTGCGCCAGAGTCCCTATATATCTTTAGATTTGCACGGAATTTGACATAGCGTACTGAATTAAGTCTAGAATGATGTGCGCCAATATATATTTTCATCCGATATAATGTAAATGGTGCACCAATGTCGCTACACATCATTCTTTTGCACGAAATTTGGCACAGCGTATTGAATTAAGTCTAGAATAATTTGCTCAAAGTTTCCTGAAAATAGGTTCAGATTTGGATATAGCTCTCATATATAGTTTCTCATATATAGTTTCTCATATATAGTTTTAGGCAAATGGTGTACCAAAGTTGCACGAAGTTGCTAAGTTTTGCGAAAATGAGTTCAGATTTAGATATAGCTCCCGTATATATTTTCATCCGAATTTATGTTAATGCGGCACCAAATCCCTATATATTTTTCGATTTACACGAATTTTGACATAGCGTACTGAATTAAGTCTAGAATGATGTGTGATAAGTTTCGTGAAAATCGGTACAGATTTGGATAGAGCTCCTATATATATATATATATATATTCTATATATATATATATATATATATATTCTTCCGATTCTAAGGTGCACTAAAGACCCATAGCTAGGCCGTTGCAAGTTTCGTTGAAATCGGTTCAGGTTTAGCTATAGAATATATATAATTTCGACCTATTCATGTTGACTGTACACCATATAATCAGTGGATGTCTGATTGAGATTAAATTTTAAATTTTAAACATAATCAGGTCTTGACATATGAAATCAAAAAATATCTATCTACAATTAATTTTTTGTTAGTATATGAAAACCTGTTTACTTTGGAAAATATTTTATTTTGCTTAAAAAAATATTGAAGTGAATAGTGCGGATTTTAATTATAAATCGTTTGATCATATAGAAGGCACCTTTAATTTTTATTCGCTGATTCTATTACTGCTTTTCAATGGATACTTTTACTTTGATGAAAGATAACAGAAACATCCGTCTAAGTCGTTTTATGCATTGCTGTGCATTATTTTAATGTCAATTTTTTCAAACCAAAAGCTTTGGGATTTTGTTCCAATAATCATGATCACTCATCCTTCAATATATTCCTAGATCAGTGCAAAATTATTGTTGTACAGCAACATATATTCAACATATATTCTCGATTGTGAACTCTCCTTCAAAGGTCATACTGATGATTTAGCGGAGAAAGATTGGAACACTTTGCGTAGAATTTATGCATCTAATTTATATTTAACGCATCGTGTAAAATTAATACTGACAAATGCTCTGTAAATGTCACTGCTCTTATATGGACTTGGAGTGTATTCTGGATCCATTGATTTGCATGTTAATAAGCTAAAGCGAATTAATAATAACATAACACGCTTTATTTATACAATCACTTGTCGGATTTTGTTATTCCCTTTCTTGGATGTTCTTTTGAAAGATTTATTCACCTGAACACTTAAGGATGTTATTTTCTGTCATACACTCCTGCAGAAACCGCAAGATTTTGATACCTCGAATTTGGAATAATTGCGTTATGTTGGAATGCACTGCCATTTGATCTTTTCTAATAACAATAATGCTATACGTTTAAAAATTCTAAGTCAGTTACACATTCCATCGTAAAAATTACCACATTACGGATTTACTTTTTGGTCTATATGGCTTTTGTATCATATATGAATTTTTGAAATAAGTTAAAAAAAAAAGATTTTCTTAAAAAAGTAAACATTTTGTGAAGGTGGTAGCAGATGGAGGAGATCAATATTTAGATGTGCTAATAGTTATTCCTCCTATTAACTGTCATTATCTATACTGACCATTTATTCAATACTAGCAAAATGTCCGCGGAATGGGAAGAAAAAAAAAAATATTTCATATGAAAGTCGTGAATAATTTTTATTTTTTTGTACTATAGTTTTAAATTCTTCCTGTAATATCATGTTCATTATCATTTAGTACTTTTCATACACATATGATTACACTTATTAAAAATAGATCACTTCTTTCTATCTCTCCGTCAATGACCCACATTTCAAATTTTATGTTCCCAGCTCTCTCTCTCTCTCTCTTACCCAAATCCAAATCTACTGCATTTTCTATTCTATTTACTATTCGTACATATAGAATTTCCAAAGTTGTCTTCATTGCTCAATAATCTAAATTCTATATCTCAGGATTCAACCTTGGATGTGGTTGAATCCTTGTTCCAAATTTACCACCATTTAGTAATTTTTATACTCATATATAAGAATTTCTAAAACCAAAGTTCAAATTGTACCAAATTTAGTACTTTTTGTAGTCATAAGTACAAATTTCCAAAGTACCTCAATCCTGATTTTAAATAGTAATCGCAAGTCCAAATTTAAAAATTCCAGCTCTGTATGTTCATTAGAAAGCAAATTGTACCAGATTTGGTAGCATTATGTACTTTTCGTACCCATATCACAAACCTGCTTTTAAATAGTAATTGTAAGTCCAAATTTAAACTGTCGGTTTACCTAAAGCCAAATTGTAGCAGATTTGGTACCATTCTGTACTTTTCGTAATTATATTCCAAACATATATCAATCTAACCATAAGTACGAATTTCCAAAACTACTTCAGTTCAGCTATATCCGTTCACTAACTTTTCGTAGACGTAAGTACGAGTTTCTTAAACGTCCCTAATTCCACATAGTTGGTACAATTTAGTACTTTTCAATTCTGTACTTTAACAGTAATTTTATTTTCAAACATACGTTTTCCATTTCTATCCTTCATTCTAATCTAAATTGTACTAAACTTAAAACCATATAGTACATATAACTACGCATTTTCACTCCAACCGTAATTTTAATTCTAAATTTTAGGTTTCGGCTCACACAAAATCATTTAGTACCATTTAGTGCTTCCATAAGTACGAAATTCCAATACAACCTTAATTCTGTAATTTTCATTTCAAATGTAAGTTCTCAATCTCTATCCGTTCGCTTAAATATAAATTGTACCAAATTTGGTACCACTTAGTAGACATAAGGACGAATTTTCACAACTTCCGACATCTCTAAATCCTGCACTCCAATTGCAATATTAATTAAAAATTTCAGGATCACATCCCTATCCGTTCACGTAAAAACAAGTTGTAAACTATTTGGTACCATTTAGTACTTCTGTTTCTATAATTAAGAATTTTTTAAACTAAGTCAATCCTATACTCCAGCATAAATTTTAATTCCAAAATTCTGGAGTCCAGTTCTATCCGTTCACACATAATCAAGTTGTACCAAATATAGTACCATTTAGTACACACAAGTACTATGCTTCCATATTCCATACAATGCATACTATGCTTCCATATTCCAACAGCAACCATTATTCCATATTTTAGGTTTCCAGCTCTCTCCGTTCACCCAAATCCAAATTGTACGAAATCTAGTGCCGTTTAGTACTTTTTGTACACATAAATACGAATTTCCAAAGATGTCTCTATAGCTCAATCTTCAACAGTAATCTTAATTCCAAATTTCGGGTCTTCAGCTTTATCTTTTCAAGCAAAATCCAAATTGTACTAAATTTGGTACCATAGTACTTTTCGTACCAATAGGTACGAATATACCTCAATATAACACTCCAAAGTAAATTTAATTCCGAATTTGAAAACTCCAGCTCTATATATTCACCTAAATCCAACTTGCACCAAATTTAGTACCATTTAGTACATAAGTAAGATCTTTTAAACCTACCTACAATAGTAGTCCTAAATCCGATTTTCAGGCTTCCATCTCTATACACTCATTTAAACGCAAATAGTACTAAATTTAGTACCGTTTTGTACATTTTATATAAATATGTACTAATTTCATAAACTATTTCCATACATCAATACCACTTCCCAATCTTTATTCCATATAAAATTTCAAGATTCTAGCTATATATGTTCAATACATATACAATTAGAACTAAATTTAGTCAAGTTTAGAACTTTTCGTACACTTTTAGATCGAATTTTCAAAAACCCTTTTGTACATCTTTCTAACTTTCCATCAGTGACCCATATTCCAAATTTCAGAATTCTAGCTCTTCCCGTTCGCCCAATACAAAGGGTACCATATTTGGTACATTTTAGTACTTTTCGTACCCTTCTATTACGAATCTCCAAAAACCCAGCCTTATTTCACGCCTACACACCAACAACAACCCACACTCAAAATTTCAAGCTTCTAGCTTTAGCCGTTTCGTCTGGGCGATGATCTGTCAGTCACTCACTCACTTAACACTAAGGTCTTTTATATATATATAGATGACCGCGATAAATTCAATAACTTCTATACAACTATCGGTCAGTATCTAATCAGGAAGGCAGGAGAACACATGGACATTTCACACATTTTTGTGATGTAAAGCATAGATCATACAAAAATCTAGTGTTCTTAAAATTAAAATTATTTTATATTGCAGCTCATATTCAAATTTAACGTTGATTACTTTGGCAGGGGCAGAGAAGTGCTACGGGTCCAGCTAGTGTGTAATAAATTGTTATTTTGTATTTAAATCGTGCAATTCGAATATTAAATTTAAATTCCAAGTAAAATCCCACATATTTCAGATCATATTTACTAAAAATCCCTAAGCGAACAAATACCATAACGACCCAGTCGCCGTGTTATCGTTTAATTTAATTAAAATGAATTTCCACAAAAAAAAGCAATAAAATTTACGCTGAGTAGAATGCGAAAGGCAATTCAAGTTTCATAACCACCCTCACAAACTAATGAACATTCATTCAAATATTCCACGATTATGGTCGACCAATCGACAATCAGTTAATCAGCTTAGGTATCTATTCATGCCCATACAAGCACACGGAGTGCTCTCAAATGAAAGAAAAATTTTATGGCTTAAAAATAAAAAAATAAACAAACTAAGCAAAATTCAATTCAAATAAATATACATGTTGTAATAAAATTGCTGCATTTATTGCCTTTTTCAATTAAAAAATTTATATGGGAGTTATATCTAAAACATTCTAGAGTATAATTAATAATAGCTCCAGTATATTGTACAAAATTGTCCCTCAAACGGAAAACGTTTGCACAATTTACATAAAATCGGAATAAAATATATATAGAAGCTATATCTAAATCTAACCCGATTTTTAAAGGACAAATCATTCTAAACTCAATTCAGTGAGCTATGCTTAATTTTGTGCAAATCAAAATAAACATAGGCGATTTGGTACACTAAATAGTGTACCAAATTTACATAAAATAAACGTGAGTTATATTTAATCCTGAACCGAATTTCAAGGAACTTAGCACACACATCATCCTAGACTCAGTTCAGGACGCTATGCAAAATTGTGTGCACATTTACATTAAGTCGTATGAAATTATATATTGGACCAAATAAATGAGCTGTGCCAAATTTCATCCAATTCGGATTATGAATGCGACCTGTACTTTGTTGACAATTTAACGGGGACATTCGGACGGGCATGCATAAATCGATTCAGAAAGTGATTATATCCATATTCTCGAAAGGAACAATAAAGGAAAGTAATAAAGTCAGACGGGGCCGACTATATGATTGGGTGATAGGTGGTGAAGGGTATCACCACTTTGGGTATATTTAACAGATGAATACTAACAGACGTCGCATTTTTGAAGGACATTAAAATGAAATTGGATCCATACACATGTCTTTCTGCAACGTATACTGAATCAATTAAATCAATTTAAAACAGATATCAATGGGACACCCGTGGATTATTTGGATAAATATCTGATCAGCATGAGGTGTTTGGTGCACCATTGACATTAAATCGGACGAAAATATATATGGGAGCTATATCTAAATCTTCAACGATTTCAGGACACTTAACACACGTCACTCTAGACATAATTCATTACGCTTAACTCACATCAATCACCGGGATATGTCGAGATGCAAATAAATGTTTCAAACAAAAGTACACGTCAAATACAATGAGTTCGAATTCCGAATGTTTTGTATACCTTCGACCATAGTAATTAATTTAATTTTCTTTTTCCGTTTGTAAAGTATATATATATATATATTGTAGACGAGGCACGGTCATACTGTTTGGTTTATTGCTTTAACTAGCAATACCAACAACATCGTGGGCAGTGGGAAATGTAATGTAGTTGTCTGTAAATGCTTGTTGACCACGAAGTCAGGCGCCAACGAAACGAACTTCTAATTGGGGTCGTATCGCTGGTAACGTAAGAACTTCGAATTGTCACAAGAGACATTGGGGTTTGAAAGGTTTTTTGTAAAGAAGCTATTAATAGCTTCTGGGGAGAATATCCCAACAAAAAACTAAGGGAACTGATGAGGATCAGTGGCGAGATCCGAAACTATAGTCTTCCCTGCCTTACCCCTCGGCGGACAATGCCATACATTCCCCACTAATAAATAGTTGTTTTTTATAAAAACAACAAACTGGGATTAAGCCTGACTATTTTGCAAAAAGAAAATACAAATGGTATCCCAAATAACCCGCCAACACTACTGATATTCTTGATCAGGATAAAATTTTATAAAGATTTAAGCATGCCCGTCTGCTGTAATAACTCTAGCCTCCAAACGAATTGAATTTTGCGTCTTTTGGCAGGCATTTGAAGTTCGAAGATGGGCATATATCCCATATAAGGGTATCCGACAATTTCGGTAGTTTGGGGTTATTGAGGTCGTTTTTCAACCGTATTTGCTAAAATTTGGTACATTGCGTTCTTATTAGGTACCAAATTTCTCCACTAAAAATGTTAAATATAGTTACATTTTAGATTACATATCCCCCATTTAAGAGGGCCCCCAATTTCCGAAAATTTATTTTCTTGTGCACGTTTTTCAACCGAATTCGCTGAAATTTGGTACATTGTGTTCTTACTGCGAAACAAATTTCTCCACTAAAAATTATAAATATCGGTCCATTTTTTTCTGGTAGCCCCCATATAACGGGGGGGCAACCGAATTCGCTGAAATTTGGTACATTGAATTTGAATACAAATAAAAATTATTAGCGTGAAGGAAGGTATTGGGATTCAAAACTAAAATATTCGCTTGGAACTTGAGCTATATCGGTCCTTAATTAGGCCTAACCCCTTATATAATGAAAACACTAAGTATTCGTTAATTCCTTCACAATGTTGTCAATATTGCTCCAGCTTTAGTATGCCTCATATATATTTGCCCTCTATATTGCAGTATTTTCAGTATTTTATACATATGTTTCACCATGCTTTAATAATATTGGTCAATATTTTGGGGTTTTGAGATTTTAGAGAAACCCCCCATTGAAATTGCTGAAATAGGTATTTGGTTTACAAAAATCGATAGGCGGAATTGTCGTTATAGGTCCAGTTTTGTATTTGAGTATCTGTCAGTATTCCTATGCTGGATGGCATTCAAAGTTCAGCCCGGCTGAACTTAACGCTTTTTCCACTTGTTTAAAACTACATTATATATCCCATATTTGGACTCACTAATTGTAAATTTTACAAGCATTATTAAACAATTTTATGAAAACGATTTTCGCAATTGTAAGCAGGATGTAGAAACGGAAGTGGATATCCACTTGATGCGATTGTGGTATATAACGAACATTTTTATCTAAATGTTAATATATTGTTACAAAGCTTAATAACGATACCGGTGACCAAAGCTTCAGCTGAAGGAAGTCTTTCTACCCTACGTCGAGTAAAAACGTTTTTAAAAAATCAAATGCAAAGTTTCCTTATAGCTATTTTTACTTGAAACTACCTCAACTATTTCAAATTTATGATAAGCAAATTGTTTATTGCTTAAGGATATAACACTAAAACATTTATTGTTTCCAGAATTTTATGGTCATCCATGTACATATCGGATTTATTTCCGACACATCGTACATATTGATGGCCGTCATAAAGATTTTCACTATTAGATAACAACTAAATCGCTAAGCGTCTAAATCACCCTCATAAAATTTGTTGCACATTTTGTTATTGGTCTTCGGGGAACGATTTAGTTAAATTGATAGTAAAACACAAAATAATTTAGATTTAATAATGGACGTTGTTGTAGATAAATAAAGTAGACCACTAACGATATAATGGCAATTAGTTTAGGATAGTTTTATCTAATCCAGAATGAAATGTCGGGGCATTATTTTGATATAAAACAATTTTAAGGGATATTGAATTATATTGAAAAGTAGGCAAAATTGTTTATAAGAAACGTATTGTAATTGAATATCTTTATCGGAAAATTGGTTCTAGCGTTAGTTTTAGCTTTTAAATATACGTACAGAAGCATATATATATATAATTTAGATTGTTATTTGAATTTTTGTGATCATTTGAAAGTGATTTTAAGTGATTATTTATACTCTTTCGAGTCGAGCTTGATGATCTAAATTTTGCAATGAAAAGGAAAGCCAGGAGAAGAACCTACGTACCCACCATTATGCGACGCGTTTCGCCGTTGGTTAAGCGGCTCATCAGGCATATTGGGCTATGTGGCTTTACAAAGGCCGTACGTTGATAACTTGTATTTATTCCGCCCTGATGCGAAACTTGCATATGCGAATTAAATTCAAATTTGTCAAAGTTCGACATTTGTCTTCATTCTAGGAACAGTCCTTTTCAAAGCAGATTTTTGTTGTAGCGATGGATAATTAATCCACACACCTACAATTGCTTCCTGGTATACACATGTTTTTGCGCAACCGTTTTTGGAAGTGTTGATGGCTCAGAACGTTAAGCGGTCTTGGCAACATCTGTGTTGCTCTGAGGACCTAGGTTCGAGCCCTAGCCGTGCTCGGCTGAAATTAATTTTTGTTATTTGAATTTTTGTGATCATTTGAAAGTGATTTTAAGTGATTATTTATACTCTTTCGAGTCGAGCTTGATGATCTAAATTTTGCAATGAAAAGGAAAGCCAGGAGAAGAACCTACGTACCCACCATTATGCGACGCGTTTCGCCGTTGGTTAAGCGGCTCATCAGGCATATTGGGCTATGTGGCTTTACAAAGGCCGTACGTTGATAACTTGTATTTATTCCGCCCTGATGCGAAACTTGCATATGCGAATTAAATTCAAATTTGTCAAAGTTCGACATTTGTCTTCATTCTAGGAACAGTCCTTTTCAAAGCAGATTTTTGTTGTAGCGATGGATAATTAATCCACACACCTACAATTGCTTCCTGGTATACACATGTTTTTGCGCAACCGTTTTTGGAAGTGTTGATGGCTCAGAACGTTAAGCGGTCTTGGCAACATCTGTGTTGCTCTGAGGACCTAGGTTCGAGCCCTAGCCGTGCTCGGCTGAAATTAATTTTTGTTATTTGAATTTTTGTGATCATTTGAAAGTGATTTTAAGTGATTATTTATACTCTTTCAGTCGACAAAAATTTTGCAATGAAAAGGAAAGCCAGGAAAGAGACAAATGCGAACTTTGACAAATTTATCCACACAACATGTTTTTGCGCAATAATTCGCATATGCAAGTTTCGCATCAGGGCGGAATAAATACAAGTTATCAACGTACGACCTTTGTAAAGCCACATAGCCCAATATGCCTGATAAGCCGCTTAACCAACGGCGAAACGCGTCGCATAATGGTGGGTACGTAGGTTCTTCTCCTGGCTTTCCTTTTCATTGCAAAATTTAGATCATCAAGCTCGACTCGAAAGAGTATAAATAATCACTTAAAATCACTTTTCAAATGATCACAAAAATTCAAATAACAAAAATTAATTTCAGCCGAGCACGGCTAGGGCTCGAACCTAGGTCCTCAGAGCAACACAGATGTTGCCAAGACCGCTTAACGTTCTGAGCCATCAACACTTCCAAAAACGGTTGCGCAAAAACATGTGTATACCAGGAAGCAATTGTAGGTGTGTGGATTAATTATCCATCGCTACAACAAAAATCTGCTTTGAAAAGGACTGTTCCTAGAATGAAGACAAATGTCGAACTTTGACAAATTTGAATTTAATTCGCATATGCAAGTTTCGCATCAGGGCGGAATAAATACAAGTTATCAACGTACGACCTTTGTAAAGCCACATAGCCCAATATGCCTGATGAGCCGCTTAACCAACGGCGAAACGCGTCGCATAATGGTGGGTACGTAGGTTCTTCTCCTGGCTTTCCTTTTCATTGCAAAATTTAGATCATCAAGCTCGACTCGAAAGAGTATAAATAATCACTTAAAATCACTTTTCAAATGATCACAAAAATTCAAATAACAAAAATTAATTTCAGCCGAGCACGGCTAGGGCTCGAACCTAGGTCCTCAGAGCAACACAGATGTTGCCAAGACCGCTTAACGTTCTGAGCCATCAACACTTCCAAAAACGGTTGCGCAAAAACATGTGTATACCAGGAAGCAATTGTAGGTGTGTGGATTAATTATCCATCGCTACAACAAAAATCTGCTTTGAAAAGGACTGTTCCTAGAATGAAGACAAATGTCGAACTTTGACAAATTTGAATTTAATTCGCATATGCAAGTTTCGCATCAGGGCGGAATAAATACAAGTTATCAACGTACGACCTTTGTAAAGCCACATAGCCCAATATGCCTGATGAGCCGCTTAACCAACGGCGAAACGCGTCGCATAATGGTGGGTACGTAGGTTCTTCTCCTGGCTTTCCTTTTCATTGCAAAATTTAGATCATCAAGCTCGACTCGAAAGAGTATAAATAATCACTTAAAATCACTTTCAAATGATCACAAAAATTCAAATAACAAAAATTAATTTCAGCCGAGCACGGCTAGGGCTCGAACCTAGGTCCTCAGAGCAACACAGATGTTGCCAAGACCGCTTAACGTTCTGAGCCATCAACACTTCCAAAAACGGTTGCGCAAAAACATGTGTATACCAGGAAGCAATTGTAGGTGTGTGGATTAATTATCCATCGCTACAACAAAAATCTGCTTTGAAAAGGACTGTTCCTAGAATGAAGACAAATGTCGAACTTTGACAAATTTGAATTTAATTCGCATATGCAAGTTTCGCATCAGGGCGGAATAAATACAAGTTATCAACGTACGACCTTTGTAAAGCCACATAGCCCAATATGCCTGATGAGCCGCTTAACCAACGGCGAAACGCGTCGCATAATGGTGGGTACGTAGGTTCTTCTCCTGGCTTTCCTTTTCATTGCAAAATTTAGATCATCAAGCTCGACTCGAAAGAGTATAAATAATCACTTAAAATATAATTTAGATTTGTATAAAATAATACTTTATATTGACCCTTGTTTTGATCTTCAATTATTCGTTAAAAATTTATCCTAATTATAACTAGACCTCGGATTTTGCATATTTGCATATTTTTTAATAATGAAGATATCGAAATTCTGATTGGACACAAATTCGTTTCAAAGGATTTAGAATTATTTGAAGGGTTCATATTTTTTAATTTTTTGCATATTTGCATATTTTGCATATGCACGAGATATGCAAAAAATATGCAAAATATGCAAAAAATATGCAAAATATGCAAAATATATGCAACATATGCAAAAAATATGCAAAATATGCAAAATATATGCAAAATATGCAAAAAATATGCAAAATATGCTAGGTCGATATGCAATAAATATGCAAAATATATGCATAAAATATGCAAAATATATGCTAAAATATGCAAAATATGCAAAAAATTCCAAAATATGCAATGCAAAATATGCAAAAAAATGCAAAATATGCAAAAATATACAAAATATATGCAAAATATGCAAACATATGCAAACATATGCAAACATATGCAAACATATGCAAAATATGCAAAAATATGCAAAATATTCAAAATATGCAAAATATGCAAAAATATGCAAAATATGCAAAATATATGCAAAATATGCAAACATATGCAAAATATGCAAAAATATGCAAAATATATGCAAAATATATGCAAAATATGCAAACATATGCAAAATATATGCAAAATATGCAAACATATGCAAAATATGCAAACATATGCAAAATATGCAAAAATATGCAAACATATGCAAAAATATGAAAATATGCAAAAATATGAAAAATATAGGCAAAAATATGCAAAATATGTGCAAATATGAGCAACATATTTCACATATGCAATCATTTTAATCAAAAAAAAAAAAAAAATTCAGGGTAGTTTTCGAATTTGTGTGCTTTCTTTATTTTTAACCTATAGAAATCTAATTGTGTATGTATGCGTTTCATGGTTCAACTGTTAGATTTTTGGGGCATTATGAAAAATTTGCTAAATATATGTATAAAACATGCAAACATATATAACCGTTATATGGCGATATACTAAAACGTGGACCGATATATCCCATTTCCAATACCAAACATCCTAGGAGTAATAATAATATATGTGCAAAATTTCAAAGTTCTATCTTTAATATTGCGACCTAGCATACCGTGCATATATTTTGCATATTTTTGCATATTTTGCATATGTTTGCATATTTTGCATATATTTTGCATATTTCTGCATATTTTGCATATTTTGCATATGTTTGCATATTTTGCATATGTTTGCATATTTTGCATATTTTTGCATATTTTGCATATATTTTGCATATTTTTGCATATGTTTGCATATTTTGCATATATTTTGCATATATTTTGCATATATTTTGCATATTTTGCATATTTTGCATATTTTTGCATATTTTGCATATGTTTGCATATTTTTGCATATTTTGCATATTTTTGCATATTTTGCATATTTTTGCATATTTTTGCATATTTTTTGCATATATTTATCGCATATCGACCTAGCATACCGTGCATATTTTTTGCATATTTTGCATATTTTGCATATTTTTTGCATATTTTGCATATTTTGCATATTTTTTGCATATATTTTGCATATTTTTTGCATATATTTTGCATATTTTTTGCATATTTTTTGCATATTTTTGACATGACCCCAAATATCGATCAATTAAAGCATGAAACGCCTAAATACAAAATTTGAGTCCAATCGGATAAAGCATAAAAAATATGCAAAAATCCGAGGTCTAATTATAACAGACGCAAATGGGTTATGGAAGCTACTGACCCATATTGATATTTTTTGTAGGCACAGTTTCTAATAGTTTCCAATGAATAGTTTCCAAAATATTCTAATAGTTTCCAAAATATCAAATTACAGCTATATAGATTAACCAGTAAGGAAAGCTCAAAAGTCGTACAGGGCCGACTATATCATACCAAAGATTCTTATATGTACAATATCCTGTAGTATGAAATTGAGCATAATATGTATGGGTGTTATATATAAATGAACGTGTTTGAGCAGGCATGTGGATGCCATCACTTGGTACGCTGCAGCATAGTGCGCTACCCAAAATTCATTATTCCAATACACGTTATTCTACGTTCCACTTGGTACGTTGTACACTTATTCGACCTAATCGGGCAAGCTTTAGTAACATGGTAACCATTTAGATCAAATTGGATGAAAATATTTATGGAAGCTACGTCTAAACCTGAAACGATTTCAATCCAATACGCTAAATATATGTGGGAGCTATATCAACATCTGAACCGATTTCGACAACAAAATAGAATAATTTCAACAAACAAATAGAACAAGATCTATGGTGTATCATTTACATAAAATGGTACTAATGTATATATGTGAGCTATATTTAAATCTTAACCGATTTCAAACTTAACAAGAAACATTCGAGACTAAATTCCATACCCACTGCTAAATTTCGTAAATATAAAACAAACATAACCTCCTCGGTGTACCATTTGCAAAAAAAAATCGGGCGAAAATATATATGTGACCGATTTCAACTAACCTTCACGGACGTCAATTTGTAGTAATTTCAAAACACTATGCAAAATGTTGTCTTAATCGGACAAATATTGGCAGTATGGTGCTCCAGTTACATAAAATCGGACGAAACTATGTATGGGAGCTATATATACATACATCATTATACCCTACACAACTATGTTGTCAGGGTATTATAGCTTTGTGCAGCCCCAAGAGTTTGTAACGCCGCGAAATATTGGTCCTAGACCCACCTTTAAGTATACCGATCATCATATCTTGACTAGATGAGTCGATATAGACATGTGTGTCCGTCCGTCCGTCTGTCTGTCCATTATAATTTGTAAACACGATACAGGCCACAGTTATGGACCAATCTTCACGAAATTTTGCATGTAGGATGGGTTCTGGCCAATGAAGACCCCTATTGTTTTTGGAAAAGATAGGTTAATATTTAGGGGATGAAATGGACCAAAAACTTTATTTTTGTCGGTTTTTCTGGTCGCTCCAGAGGCCGCAATTATGGCCCAAACGCCGTGAATTTTTGCATGGAGAAGCGGATCGGGCCAGAGAATAAGCGTGCCTGTTTTGATAAAGATCGGTCAATATTTAGCAGGTCAAATGGACCCTAACTTTTGTGTGAAAAATTACAACATTTGTATTCTATAGCGTATATATTTACCATTGAAGGACGTAGACCTGAGAAGTTGATAGTATATCCAAGAGGAGTGGTTGATCTTTTAATTGATATCAATTATATTTTCGTAGGTACTCGGATGCGGGAGTTACCCTTAAATATTTACAGGTGCTTTCCTATTCAGATATTATTTAATAACCTATTACCACACTGGAGGGCGGAAATATAGCGCGGATCGCTTTGAAGTGTTCCATGAGGTTCCAGTTATGGTCAAGGACAACGCCTAAAATGTTAGGTGATGATCAGATAATAACTTTTCGGATGAAGTGGACCGAAAACTTAATTATTTGTACTTTTCGAGTCGAAAGCCCAACATCACAAAACAACCCACGGTGATGGGAATCTGGCAAATATGTAGAGGGGCTGTACTGATTATTAGTAACATTTGCTGACCACTAGCCAGTCAAAAGTGTGCGAAATATTGCCCAATCTCAGAATATAGAACCACAGAAAGTTAGATTTTCATGGAAGTTGCGTAGGGTATCGTATGGTCGGCCCCGTCCGACTATACTGCTCCGCTCACTGGTTTTGGAACTAATTCAGTACGCTATGCTAAATTGTTTGCCAATCGGCCTAAATTTGACACTTTGGTGGTCTATTTACATAAAATCGGAAGAAACTATATGTGGGAGCAGTATATAAATCGGAACCGCCAATTTCATGGGTCTATTTCGGGTCCTTTTGCCTGTT
>NW_026874436.1:0-16478 GCF_032173495.1 Musca vetustissima
GTAAGACTTGACGCTCAGAGATTTCACGCTCAAAATTGAAATTAGAGCCGCAACTTGGTTGAAAACATGACTGATATCTTCCAAATAACGAAAATTAGAGGCGGCCTTATATAATATATGGAATATACATGGTCATGGACCGATGTTGGTAATTTGAATTAAGAAAGATTTGATACCTAATTATTAGAGCCAGTTCGTTTGGTAATCAAATTCCCCTGAGCCAGTTCGTTTGGTATTGTTGTCTAAATTCCCCTGACACTTAAGCCAATATTCAAAATTTTGGTAAAGATATTTCCAATAGTGCTAAGAATTGAACCCAATTATAAAATTTTAGCTAAATAAAAAATTGTGAAATTTCAGGGTTTAGTTATGAATTCCTACTGAAATTATAATATTAAATTGAAGCTTCTGCTCTTTTCACATCTCCACCCAAAAATATTCTCCACTTAAATATTTTCCATTTAAATAGCATTTAAGCTTATCGATCAAAATGAACGATTTAATGAGTTCGAAGGGGAGGTCAGGCAGCAGGCAGGCAATAGAACTGCCAACTCTACAAAAATAAGCCATGTTAATTAAAAATGAGTTGTGACTAAATAAATGCGGTTGCTCATAAATAAAAGCCACCAAAATGGCTATGACGACGATGACGATGGTGAGACATAATTTTGAGCTTGCGGCCATTCACGGTCTGGTTATTAATGACAACATTAAAAGCAGCAGTCACACAGACAGACGAGCGGACGGACATTTGCTGCAAATGAGGTTGACACAAAATCGACGGCAATAACAACAAGTATCACATTATTCTTTTAACACTTAACATTTCGTTTTAAGACTTCCAAATACGAAGTACCTAGAGGGGTTGACCGGCCATAGTTGATTGCAAAACCCCCTGCCTTTATCCTTTCTATTTATTTATTCATTTCTTGGGATGGCCATAAATTTTACGGACAACAACGGTATTTTATATCAAAATAGCAACAGTGAGGAAAAAAGCATCGGTTCGACTATATAATACTCTACACTACTTTTGGTATATAAAAATTGTCTATGAATCATATTGTAACACTACTAAAATATATACTCTATGGACAATTGTGGCGCTTTGCTGCATAGTTCACCTGAAAACGGACGAAAATATATATGGAGGTACATCTGAGTTTGAACCAATTTTAGAAGTGTTCATTTGAAGACCAATATAATGGGTTGCACCAAGTATTGAACGATTGTTACTATATATTTTGGGTTTAGTCAACACTAAGTGTTGTTTGATACCATTCGACATTTCCTTATGAAAGTTTGACATTTTTGACATAGCCATTCTCAGCAGGGTCTGACTACGACAATGTGTTGTAGTAGAAAAATTTCGGCAAAACATGATCATATGGTGACTGTTCGGCTTGAATAATATAGGACTGAAAATACTGGTGGTACATCCAGTATCTTGAGGTAGTATGTGAACGGAATCAATTCTCCATCGACCAAAATGTTCAGCGGGAGCACCTACCTTGTAAACAGTGTGGCTGTTGATTTAGTGGCGGATATTTTTATATTCCTCAGATGGACGTTTACTATCTCAGCTATGTAAATGTTTAACCTCTTACAAATTAGGTTAAACTTCTACTCTAAAATCATCCGCATAATTATGTCGTCCTGTGGTTGTGGAATTTCAGAATGGCAGAGGTTAAACTATTCCGTAGATATGTCCACTTCTTGGGGAATACCCTGTTTCACATTACGGGGGTTGGACTTTCTGTTTCTGACTTCCAATCATATGTGGATACTGGCGTTCACACATATAGTTGATTATCCAACCTTTAAAACACGGTCGGGCATTTGTTTTCCCTATGTTTTCGAACAGCTGATGGTTTACGGTATCGACGACTTTGTTTTATCTATACCTGCTTACAGAATCCATGCTTCTCAAGGATGGGAGGAGTACTGCTTCAAGTGTCTTTGCTACTGACGGCAGGAGTGAAATCGGGATCTTCAATAAACCCCATCTGGCTTCATTGCAAGGCTGCTATTTTCCAGGATCAGAATCTATGTGGGTGGTTAATGACAGTATGTTAAATACTCAACTCCGGGTTTATCCAGCTGCTCTAGCATGGATATTTTGTCCGGGCCCAACGCGTTGGATGACTTAGCGTTTTTGATGACATTTGCATTATTCTCCTTCGTAAATTGTGGTGGTACCTCTTCGGCTCGGAGTGCCCTTATGCGATATAGTATACTCCTTTTTACACTGTCACTCTCGGAGTGCCCAATGAACTGCCGGTTAAAATAACTCGCACACCTCTTCGGGTCTGTCACTGTTATGTCGTTAAATGTAACAGACGTTCTGTCATCCTTTCCACCAGAATTCGAGAGTAACTTAACCGTTGACTAAAATTTACTTGTTCCCATGACAATGTTGCATTGCTTCATGTTGCCTAGCGTTTTCCTTTTGTGCCCGCATACTTGCCTGTTGACTTCAAGCGTTAGTTCTCGTACCCTTGGATCCTCAGGGTTCGTACAACGAAGTTTATCATGTCCACTGGCCAGCTGCGAACTTTGGATGATTCTACGCAACTTTCTCTTATGTTCCCGAGGATCTGTGGGAATGGGCAGCTCTCTGACGCAGTGAGTGGTAAACTCTCTGAAATAAGGCCAATCAGCTTCCACATGGTTCAGGAAAGTACAGGGTTCAGAGATAATAACTTCGGGTGGTATGTTGACGGAGACGACGATAGGAAGGTGATTTTAAGATCCGGTGCCACAATGGTGATAGTTAAGATCAGCCACTTTGATGGTAAAATGTGGTTCAAACCTTCAAAATATCAAAAATACCAGCAGTGGGCTGGTGCTCATATTTTTTAGTAGGACGATTTCATACTTCAAGAGAATCCAAAATATCCAACTACACAAAATTTGGTAGAAAAACATGCCCAAATACCGAATAAATAGGGTGTAGCGCTCAATGGGTGCTAACCCGAATCATGGACCAATTTAATAATTTGTAGTATGGAGATTTCCTATCAACGTGAATCTATAATATCAAATTGAAGTCATTTTAATTGAAAACCCTGTCATGGGGCTATCCGTATGTGGACCGATATCTCCCATTTTTATACCCTTCACCACACTGTGGTATAGATCATTATGTCTTTGTGCATATGTTTGTAACAGACAAAAGGAATCGAAATAGACCAATGGTTCCTTTGGAGAATATGCATATAATCACTTTCTGAGTCGATTTAAGCATGTCCGTCCGTTCGTCCAGGTCCACGTATTTTTGTGAACAAAGTATAGGTCGCATTTATGATCAGATTTGGATAAAATTTAGCACAATACACTTGTTTGGCCCAAGGACGAACCCTATTGAAATTGGAAAAAGTCGGTTCAGATTTAGATATAGCTCCATTATATAAAGTTTTGTCCGATTTTAGGCAAAATAATGCACCAAATTCCCAATATTTGTCTGATTGAGCAAAATTTTGCATAGCGAATGCAATTGACGAAAAAATGATGTGTGACCAGGTTTGTTAAAATCGGTTCATATTTAGATATAACTCCCATATGTAGTTTCGTCCGGTTTTGTGTGAATGATGCACCAAACTCCCAATACTTGTCCGATTGGGACAAAATTTTGCACAGAGTACTGAATTAGGTCCAAACTGATGTCTGCAAAATTTTGCCGAAATCGGTTTGGATGTAGATATAACTCTCCGATTTTTTCTGAATGATACACCAAACTCCCAATTTTTGTCCGATTGAGCAAAATTTTGCATTCGCTATGCAATTGAGGAAAAAATCATGTGTGACCAGGTTTTTGAAATCGGTTTAGATTTTGATATAGGTCTTATATATATTTTCGATCGATTTTATGTAAATGGTGCACTGAAGGGCCTATGTTTGTTCGATTTACACGAAATTTGGAAATTTGGTATTAAATTGAATATAGAGTGATAACAAAAAACAAATGGGGTATGCAACGTTTGCTCAATTAGGTCCATACTTATTTCAAAAAGTTCATACTAAGCGGCTTCTCACCCTCCAAGATCAGGGAAACCCCACAGCGATCTTTATATGGCGGCCACACATTTACACATTTTATCACCCAAAAAATCCAGGAATACCAAATTACAACCACTTCGGTTTGAAAATTGAGTACATTTTTTATGGTCCAAACATATTGAGAAGGCATTGCTAAAAAATGTATTTACCTTCCAAATGCTCATATATGTATGTCAGCATCCAAAAACTTTGGTGAAAACCATCAAAATAGAGAAAGGGGTTAAACCGACAGATAATTTAATCGGGTCTCTGCAGAATATTCCGAAGTTATGCAAACGCAATGACAAATTTAATCTATACTCAGGACTTATGTATCCTTATGTATTAATTACGGATATATCATGTCTCCTTCTCCATGTTGCAAACAAATGCACACATAAATATATATTTTATTTTGTACCACATTTTGGTGTAGGGTATAACAAAGACAACATGAATAACAACGGCAGTTAACCGGTTAATATTCAGCGTATTGCCAAGTACATCCGGTTTAAATGATGTTTGCCTAATGTTTTATGTAAATTTTTGTCAATCACAAAATTTCTGCCTGCCATTGTTGTGTTTAATTGGAAAAATACAAACACGCGGCAGCGGCGGCACTCAACAAACTGGTCAAAAAGAGCAAGGATAGGCAATCAGTAAACACCCGTACACACAAAGGCACGCACTCTCACACACTCCATGGAATAACAAAATGCTAAAAACCACGAAACATAATTATTTCATTTACAAAACTAAACAACACTCCCCCTTCCCGTTCTTGCAACCAATTCAAATCCCTGAATTGTATTCAACTACTTTTTGTTGGAAATATTGTGGAGGCGAAAATGGGCATTGACATGGTCACAACAACAATCCGGCCACCACCACCTTCCTTGCCGCAATCAATGATAAAATTAGGTAAAGCGTTGGTTGCTGGAATTTGGTATTCCTGTCATTCGAGTTGCTCGAATTAAAATGCTTTGAAATCATAAGCAAACACTCTAACACCGCGTCAATGATGATGACAACGACGACAACAACACCAAACTATGCTTACAATGTAATTGAAATTTCAAGTATGATAAGCTAATATTTGCCAGCATTTTTGTTTGGACGACACAAAAGCTGGCTGTTCAAATGAAACAATGACATTTTCAAACACCACCCACCCGCTGGAGTTCAAAATTATGCTCCAATGCAAATTGGCTGCTGAAATGTGTGTGTGTGGATGGGTATGAGTCACCACTCCCTTTCCAGAAGCACCAGCGAAAAACTAAAATCGGACTAAAAAGCAACAGCCAAAAATGGGTTCCTCACGAATAAAAGAAGAATGGATGAATGACAGACAACCAAACAGCCATAACAACAAGGCTAAGTAATAATAACCAGCAATGTAAACCAACAACAATCGACATAAAGCGATGAGTGACAACAACAGGAAATTCTGGCCACTAGAAGACCAACACGAAAAGAAAAACGCACAAACAAAACACCAACCATCCAACCAACAAAATTCATCCTAACAGGAATTGTTCAAGGAAATTGCTTGGTAACTCACTGACTAAACGACAATGGGTAGGGGGAGAGCCGCGAAAAATTGTTTGTCACAAACACATTGTTGTTCTTGTTGTTGATCTACTTCACGGAGTTAAGCAATTTACGAAAGGCTAAAGAATTTTGTCGTCTTATTTTTCGCTGGGCACCAAAAAATAATTAACCCAAAACACTTAAAGTGAAATTTTTAACAGCAAACAAAAAAAAAAATGTTAAGTGGCTTGGCATTTGAAATAAAATCGTTTCTTGGAAATTTAAAATTGAAACATGAATAGCTCTTGGCACTAAATTGAAACATAATAGGAGGAATATTTTTTTAAGTTATTTGTTAACAAGCATTGTTGTTGTTGTTGTTCAAGATTTATTTCCTGCTTAACGCCTAAGTATGAATTGGAATTGATAGGATTTAAATATATTTTAATAATCACGATTTTTATATATTGATTACCCACAACATATTTTTGTGAAATATAACAAGGATACCGACCTTAATATAGATCAATAAGAGGAAGATGTTCGGATTATTCTTTATGTTACTGCGTTTTCGTAGAAAGGCTTCAATTTTCTTAAGATGAAAAAATTCCGACGCAAAAATCTTTAAGGGAAAAAATAGATTTTCCACACATTTAAATAATAAGCTCAAATATCTTTTCCAGTTGATTAAAGTAATATTTTAAATAATTTTAAACAAGTGAAAAAGGCGTTAAGTTCGGCCTGGCCGAACTTTGGATACCTTATACTGACAGGTGCTTGAAATAAAAATATAGGGAACATATCAAAAAGTGAACCTACGAGTATACCGACATTTCTACAAACCGATTTATGTAAACCATAATGTACACCAAATACACATTTCAGCAATTTTGTGACGTTATTCTATTAGAGTATACCGACATTTTACTTTTTGATATATTGAAGGCACGTCTCATGGAGTAGAAAATAAAATGAAATTGTAAATATTATTTTTTCTTTTTATAAAATATATTTATATTTTATATTTGAACGTTGACATTATGTAAAAACACTACATCATTTAAGTTACTACCACGCGAATTTTTCGACCATATTGGAGGGGTAACCCCGCCATAACTTGATGAATATTGCATAAATACGGTCATTCACCATTAGCCCATTAGAAAAGTCCAATTGTGTCAAATCTCTTGATTCTGGTGGCCAGTAGGCCTATTCTGTAACTTTTAACAACATTCGATATTGTTTAATTTTCATTTGTTATTGTAAAAACAACAAAACAAACAAATGAAACTGTTGTAAAATAAACAATGTTGAATTTTGTTAAAAAGTTACAGAATAGGCCTACAGTTTATATCAACACTATAAAGTAATATTCGCTGGAGTCGTGTGGCTTGTAACACCGTCTTGTTGAAGCCACATAGTCTCCAAGTCGTATTCTTCAATAGCAGGTAAAAAACGTCAGTTATCTTATAACCACCATCTCTCCATTGACGGTGACAGTGAGGTTCAATCAAACCTTCGGACAAAAATTTTCTTCGAAAAACTGACGTACACCGTTTGTTGTTCAAGCACCCATTTCACGTATCTACGACGTTGTGAATGGCCAGCTGGTTTCAGTTTTTGCGTAAGCTGGACTTTATATTGATGTAGGTGTAGACCTAAATGCAAAATACGTCATTATGTGCCGTAAGACAATTCTAATTCAGTCTTCGGCAACACTTTCACTTATAGCAGCGATATTTTCAGCGGAACAAGCGAAAAAATTATAAACAGGCCTTACAATATTTGTAACTGCTCCAGTCTCTTCAAATTTCTTCACAATTTTGCAAATAACTTGTGTAGTTAGACTATTAGGTAAACCATAGTCTACTCTTAAAGCACGATATGTGGCTGTGGCAGAATCACCAAATATGTATTAGGTGAGATAGTTAAGTGTTCCATTTTCTGATAATTATTATACCCTTCACCATACTGTGGTACAGGGTATTATGTCTTTGTGCATATGTTTGTAACAAGCAAAAGGAATCCAGATAGACCCATGGTTCCTTTTGAGAATATGTATAGAATCACTTTCTGAGTCGATACAAGCATGTCCGTCTGTCCATCCGTCCATGTGTTTTAACCGAATTTGCTGTAATTCGATTTTTCAGGTGCTTATGGGTTGTATTACCAACAGCGATTAATATTTTTTCACATCGCCAATTTCGGTATTTTGGGGAGCTTGGAGACGCGCTTCAACAAATGGGCTGCAATTTTATTGTTTGGTTTCGCTGAGTATAATAATTATCAAGAAGTTTATGGGTAGCCCCAATATAATAGAACACTTGTATTTTGAGGGTTTGGACGTGTTTTCCACCAAATTCCATCTAATTTTATTTTTCCAAACCTTCACACCCCTTTTTATACCCTTCATCACACTGTGGTACAGGGTATTATGTCTTTGTCCATATGTTTGTAACAGGCAAAAGGAAACGAGATAGACACATGGTTCCTTTTGAGAATATGCATAGAATCACTTTCTAAGTCGATTTATGCATGTCCGTCCGTCCGTCTGTCCGTCTGTCCATGTATTTTTGTGAGCAAAGTACAGGTCGCATTTATAATGCGAATTGGATGAAATTTGGCACAGGTCACTTATTTGGCCCAAGGACGAACCCTATTGAAATTGGGAAAAATCGGTTCAGATTTAGATATAGCTCCCAAATATATATATTTAACTGATTTAATGTAAACGGACCCTATATATCTTTCGATTTGCACGAAATTTGGCACAGCATAATCATTTAAGTCTAGAATGATGTCTGCCAAGATTCGCGAAAATCGGTCAAGATTTAGATATAGCTCCCATATATAGTTTCGTCCGATTTCATGTAAATGGTGCCCCAAAGTCCCTATATATCTTTCGATTTGCACGAAATTTGGCATAACGTATTGAATTAAGCCTAGAGTGATGTCTGCCAAGTTTCGAGAATATCGGTCCAGATTTAGATATAGCTCCCATATATAGTTTCGCCCGATTTCATGTAAATGGTGCACCAAAGTCCCTATATATCCTTCGATTTGCACGAAATTTAGCATAACGTACTGAATTGAGCCTAGAGTGATGTCTGCCAAGTTTCGAGAAAATCGGTCCTAATTTAGATATAGCTCCCATATATAGTTTCGTTCGATTTCATGTAAATGGTGCCCCAAAGTCCCTATATATCTTTCGATTTGCACGAAATTTGGCATAACGTATTGAATTAAGCCTAGAGTGATGTCTGCCAAGTTTCGAAAATATCGGTCCAGATTTAGATATAGCTCCCATATATAGTTTTGCCCGATTTCATGTAACTGGTGCACCGAAGTCCCTATATATCCTTCGATTTGCACGAAATTTGGCATAACGTACTGAATTGAGCCTAGAGTGATGTCTGCCAAGTTTCGAGAAAATCGGTCCAGATTTAGATGTAGCTCCCATATATAGTTTCGTCCGATTTTATGTAAATGGTGCACCAAAGTCCCTATATATCCTTCGATTTGCACTAAATTTGGCACAACGTACTGAATTGGGCCTAGAGTGATGTCTGTCTTGTTTGGTGAAAATCGGTTCTGATTTAGATATAACTCCCATATATAGTTTCGTCCGATTTCATGTAAATGGTGCACCAAAGTCCCTATATATCCATCGATTTGCAGGAAATTTGGCATAACGTACTGAATTGGGCCTAGAGTGATGTCTGTCTTGTTTGGTGAGAATCGGTTCTGATTTAGATATAACTCCCATATATAGTTTCGTCCGATTTTATGTAAATGGTGCACCAAAATCCCTATATATCTTTCGATTTGCACGAAATTCTGCATAACATACTGACTTGAGCCTAGAATGATGTCTGCCAAGTTTCGTGAAAATCGGTCCAGATTTAGATATAGCTCCCATATATACTTTCGTCCGATTTCATGTAAATGGTGCCCCAAAGTCCCTATATATCTTTCGATTTGCACGAAATTTGGCATAACGTATTGAATTAAGCCTAGAGTGATGTCTGCCAAGTTTCGAAAATATCGGTCCAGATTTAGATATAGCTCCCATATATAGTTTCGCCCGATTTCATGTAAATGGTGCACCGAAGTCCCTATATATGTTTCGATTTGCACGAAATTTGGCACAACGTACTGAATTGAGCCTAGAGTGATGTCTGCCAAGTTTCGAGAAAATCGGTCCAGATTTAGATGTAGCTCCCATATATAGTTTCGTCCGATTTTATGTAAATGGTGCACCAAAGTCCCTATATATCCTTCGATTTGCACTAAATTTGGCACAACGTACTGAATTGGGCCTAGAGTGATGTCTGTCTTGTTTGGTGAAAACCGGTTCTGATTTAGATATAACTCCCACATATAGTTTCGTCCGATTTCATGTAAATCGTGCATCAAAGTCCCTATATATCCATCGATTTGCAGGAAATTTGGCATAATGTGCTGAATTGAGCCTAGAGTGATGTCTGTCTTGTTTGGTGAGAATCGGTTCTGATTTAGATATAACTCCCATATATAGTTTCGTCCGATTTTATGTAAATGGTGCACCAAAATCCCTATATATCTTTCGATTTGCACGAAATTCTGCATAACATACTGACTTGAGCCTAGAATGATGTCTGCCAAGTTTCGTGAAAATCGGTCCAGATTTAGATATAGCTCCCATATATACTTTCGTCCGATTTCATGTAAATGGTGCCCCAAAGTCCCTATATATCTTTCGATTTGCACGAAATTTGGCATAACGTATTGAATTAAGCCTAGAGTGATGTCTGCCAAGTTTCGAAAATATCGGTCTATATAGCTCCCATATATATTTCATGTAAATGGTGCACCAAAGTTCTGCCAAGTTTCGAGAAAATCGGTCCTAATTTAGATATAGCTCCCATATATAGTTTCGTTCGATTTTATGTAAATGGTGCACCAAAATCCCTATATCTTTCGATGAGCCTAGAATGATGTCTGCCAAGTTTCGTGAAAATCGGCCCCATATATACTTTCGTCCGATTTCATGTAAATGGTGCACCAAAGTCCCTATATATCTTTCGATTTGCACGAAATTTGGCATAACGTATTGAATTAAGCCTAGAGTGATGTCTGCCAAGTTTCGAAAATATCGGTCCAGATTTAGATATAGCTCCCATATATAGTTTTGCCCGATTTCATGTAAATGGTGCACCAAAGTCCCTATATATCCTTCGATTTGCACGAAATTTGGCATAACGTACTGAATTGAGCCTAGAGTGATGTCTGCCAAGTTTCGAGAAAATCGGTCCAGATTTAGATGTAGCTCCCATATATAGTTTCGTCCGATTTTATGTAAATGGTGCACCAAAGTCCCTATATATCCTTCGATTTGCACTAAATTTGGCACAACGTACTGAATTGGGCCTAGAGTGATGTCTGTCTTGTTTGGTGAAAATCGGTTCTGATTTAGATATAACTCCCATATATAGTTTCGTCCGATTTCATGTAAATGGTGCACCAAAGTCCCTATATATCCATCGATTTGCAGGAAATTTGGCATAACGTACTGAATTGGGCCTAGAGTGATGTCTGTCTTGTTTGGTGAGAATCGGTTCTGATTTAGATATAACTCCCATATATAGTTTCGTCCGATTTTATGTAAATGGTGCACCAAAATCCCTATATATCTTTCGATTTGCACGAAATTCTGCATAACATACTGACTTGAGCCTAGAATGATGTCTGCCAAGTTTCGTGAAAATCGGTCCAGATTTAGATATAGCTCCCATATATACTTTCGTCCGATTTCATGTAAATGGTGCACCAAAGTCCCTATATATCTTTCGATTTGCACGAAATTTGGCATAACGTATTGAATTAAGCCTAGAGTGATGTCTGCCAAGCTCCCATATATAGTTTCGTCCGATTTCATGTAAATGGTGCACCAAAGTCCCTATATATCTTTCGATTTGCACGAAATTTGGCACAACGTACTGAATTGAGCCTAGAATGATGTCTGCCAAGTTTCGAGAAAATCGGTCCAGATTTAGATATAGCTCCCATATATAGTGCACCAAAGACCCTATATATCCTTCGATTTGCACTAAATTTGGCACAACGTACTGAATTGGGCCTAGAGTGATGTCTGTCTTGTTTGGTGAAAACCGGTTCTGATTTAGATATAACTCCCATATATAGTTTCGTCCGATTTAATGTAAATGGTGCACCAAAGTCCCTATATATCCATCGATTTGCAGGAAATTTGGCATAACGTACTGAATTGGGCCTAGAGTGATGTCTGTCTTGTTTGGTGAGAATCGGTTCTGATTTAGATATAACTCCCATATATAGTTTCGTCCGATTTTATGTAAATGGTGCACCAAAATCCCTATATATCTTTCGATTTGCACGAAATTCTGCATAACATACTGACTTGAGCCTAGAATGATGTGTGCTAAGTTTCGTGAAAATCGGTTAAGATTTAGATATAGCTCCCATATATACTTTCGTCCGATTTTATGTAAATGGCGCACCAAAGTCTCTATATATCTTTCAATTTGCACGAAATTTGGCATAACGTATTGAATTAAGCCTAGAGTGATGTCTGCCAAGTTTCGAAAATATCGGTCCTGATTTAGATATAGCTCCCATATATAGTTTCGCCCGATTTCATGTAAATGGTGCACCAAAAGGTCCTAATTTAGATATAGCTCCCATATATAGTTTCGTTCGATTTTATGTAAATGGTGCACCAAAATCCCTATATATCTTTCGATTTTCATGAAATTCTGCATAACGTACTGACTTGAGCCTAGAATGATGTCTGCCAAGTTTCGTGAAAATCGGTCCAGATTTAGATATAGCTCCCATATATACTTTCGTCCGATTTCATGTAAATGGTGCACCAAAGTCCCTATATATCTTTCGATTTGCACGAAATTTGGCATAACGTATTGAATTAAGCCTAGAGTGATGTCTGCCAAGTTTCGAGAAAATCGGTTCAGATTTAGATATAGCTCCCATATATAGTTTCGCCCGATTTCATGTAAATGGTGCACCAAAGTTTCTATATATCCTTCGATTTGCACGAAATTTGGCGTAACGTACTGAATTGAGCCTAGAGTGATGTCTGCCAAGTTTCGAGAAAATCGGTCCCGATTTAGATGTAGCTCCCATATATAGTTTCGTCCGATCATATGTAAATGGTGCACCAAAGTCACTAAGTTCCTATATATCCTTCGATTCGCACTAAATTTGACACAACGTACTGAATTTGGCCTAGAGTGATGTCTGTCTTGTTTGGTGAAAATCGGTTCTGATTTAGATATAACACCCATATATAGTTTCGTCCGATTTCATGTAAATGGTGCACCAAAGTCCCTATATATCCATCGATTTGCAGGAAATTTGGCATAACGTACTGAATTGGGCCTAGAGTGATATCTGTCTTGTTTGGTGAAAATCGGTTCTGATTTAGATATAACTCCCATATATAGTTTCGTCCGATTTCATGTAAATGGTGCACCAAAGTCCCTATATATCCTTCCATTTGCAGGAAATTTGGCATGACGTACTGAATTGAGCCTACAGTGATGTCTACCAAGTTTTGAGAAAATCGGTCCTGATTTAGATAAAGCTCCCATATATAGTTTCGTCCGATTTCATGTAAATGGTGCACCAACGTCCCTATATATCCTTCGATTTGCACGAAATTTGGCATAACGTACTGAATTGAGCCTAGAGTGATGTCTGCCTTGTTTCGTGAAAATCGGCCTAGATTTAAATATAGCTCCTTTTATTATAGATTGATTTTAAGTAAATGGCGCACCAAGGAACCAATAGGAACAAAACGTTCTGAAATTAGTATAACCTAACTTGTGACAAGTTTGTTTGAAATCGCTTAATATTTTGATAAAGCTTCCATATATATTTTCGCTTGATTTCAAGTAAATTGGGCATCAAACTGCTCATGTTAGTCAGATTGACATCAAATTTTGCACAACTTACAAAATTGAGCATAGAATTACGTAGTTGCATTTTCTAGAAGTACAGATATAGCCCAACGGATGACCTATTTATATTTGTTTGAAGTCGATTTACATACTTTTGTTCCATTGTAACAAACGAATGATATGTTTATGGATAGATCTAGGTAGATTCACATTTAGATAAATATCACATATTTTACTTCATACAATTTCATGATAATAGTCCTGTTTAATATACCCATAGTGGTGAAGGGTATCATATAGTCGGCCCCGTCCGACTTTACTACTTTCCTTACTGGTTCGGTATTGGGTACTACCACATAGCACAATAAATAATGTCCGATCGACTTGTTTACTTGTTATTAAATTCTTATGAAATATGATATGATATATCTTGTTATAAATAAAATGCCAATCATTTCAGCAGAAATTCAATAAAGTCAAGGAGAGCTTAATATATCGAAGTACAATTAAAAAGAGTAACCAAAATCCTTAAAAAAAATAATAATGGCTGGCGTTGTTGATATAAAACTATTCTTTGCTAAGAAACTTATATGCGCGCTATATCTACTATTAACCGATCCTTGGACCCAACAAATTCCTCATACTAAATTTTAAATGGAGTCAATATTATTGTATATAGTCTCTTAGTGTTTTTTTTTTTTTGTTTTTTGCTTCTTGTTTATACCCTCCACCATAGTATGGAGGGAATATTAATTTTGTCATTCCGTTTGTAACTCACCGAAATATTAATTTCCTACCCTATAAAGTATATATATTCTTGATCAGGATAATTTCGAAGATATATCGGTCCGCGTTTAGGCATAGCTCCCATATAAGGGTACCCCCAAATTTTCGGTATTTTGGGGTCCTTGAGCGCGTTTTCAACCGAATTCGCTGAAATTTGGTACATTGGGTTCTTATTGGGTACTAAATGTCGCCACAAAAAATTATAAATATAAGTCCACTTTTTCTGGTAGCCCCCATATAACGGTACCCCCAAATTTCGGTATTTTGGGGTTCTTGAGCGCGTTTTTCAATCGAATTCGCTTAAATTTGGTACATTGGGTTCTTATTGGGTACCAAATATCTCCACTAAAAATTATAAATATAAGTCCATTTTTTCAAGCCATATAAGGGTTACCCCCAAATTTCGGCATTTGGAGGTGCTTGAGCGCGTTTTCAACCGAAATCTCTGAAATTTGGTATTTTGTAGCCGCCTAAAAGAGGCGTAGTCCCCATATAACCCCATTTTTATACCCTTCACCACACTGTGGTACAGGGTATTATGTCTTTGTGCATATGTTTGTAACAGGCAAAAGGAAACGAGATAGACACATGGTTCCTTTTGAGAATATGCATAGACTCACTTTTTAAGTCGATTTAAGCATGTCCGTCCGTATGTCCGTCCGTCCGTCCGCCTGTCTGTCCATGTATTTTTGTGAGCAAAGTACAGGTCGCATTTATGATCCGAATTGGATGAAATTTGGTACAGCTCATTTGTTTGGCCCAAGGACGAACCCTATTGAAATTGGGAAAAATCGGTTCAGATTTAGATATAGCTCCCATATATATTTTCGTCCGATTTAATGTAAATGGTGTACCAAAGTCCCTATATATCTTTCGATTTGGACGAAATTTGGTATAACGTACTGAATTGGGCCTAGAGTGATGTCTGCAAAGTCTCATGAAATCGGTCCAGATTTAGATATAGCTCCCATATATAGTTTCATCCGATTTCATGTAAATGGTGCACCAAAGTCCCTATATATATTTCGATAGGCACGAAATTTTGCATAACGTACTAAATTGAGCCTAACGTGATGTCTGCCAAGTTTCGTGAAAATCGGTCCAGATTTAGATATAGCTCCCATATACAGTTTCGTCCGATTTCATGTAAATGGTGCATCAAAGTATATATATATCTTTCGATATGCACGAAATTTTGTATAACGTACTGAATTGGGGCTAGTGTGATGTCTGCCAAATTTCGTGAAAATCGGTCCAGATTTAAATATAGCTCCCATATATAGTTTCGTCCGATTTACTGTAAATGGTGTACCAAAGTCCCTATATATCTCTCGATTTGCACGAAATTTGGTATAACGTACTGAATTGGGCCTAGAGTGATGACTGCCAAATTTCGTGAAAATCGGTCAAGATTTAGGTATAGCTCCCATATATAGTTTCGTCCGATTTCATGTAAATGGTGCACCAAAATCCCAATATATATTTCGATAGGCACGAAATTTTGCATAACGTACTGAATTGGGCCTAAAGTGATGTTTGCCAAGTTTCGTGAAAATCGGTCCAGATTTAGATATAGCTCCCATATATAGTTTCGCCCGATTTCATGTAAATGGTGCACCAAAGTCCCTATATATCCTTCGATTTGCACCAAATTTGGCATAACGTACTGAATTGAGCCTAGAATTATGTCTGACAAGTTTCGAGAAAATCTAAATAATGTACCAAGTTCCTAGCGTTTTGAATTTAATCCAGAATAATGTGTGCCATGTTTAGTGAAAATCGGTTGAGATTTAGATGTAGCTCCCTTATATTATAGATTGATTTTAAGTAATGGAATCACCAAGGAACTAATATATGGCTGATAAGAACAAAATGTACTGAAACCAGTATAGCCTAACCTGTGACAAGTTTCGTTGAAATCGGTTCATATTTGGATATAGCATCCATATATAAGTAAATTGTGCATAAAACTCCTCATATTGATTATAGAATAACGTAGTTGGTTTTTCTAGAAGTACAGACCTAGCCCAACAGATGACCTTTAGATATTTGTTTGAAGTCGATTTACATACTTTTGTTCCATTGTAACAAACGAATGACATGTTTATGGATAGATCTAGGTCGTTTCACATTTAGATATATATCACATATTTTATTTCATACAATTTCATGATAATAGTCCTGTTT
>NW_026874437.1:0-16463 GCF_032173495.1 Musca vetustissima
GCACACACACACACTCGTGTACAAACTTCCATTCTGGGCTGTTTGGGGCCCACCGCAACAAGAACAACAACAAAACCCAAAGGAAAACACTGAGAATGAAAATGTTCAAACAGAAAACAGAGCACACGACAATACAAAATAGCAAAGACGAGAGTAGAAGAAAAATACAAAGTGAAAAAAAAATATTAATGAACGACAGGCATATATCGGCCGACCGACCGACCGACCGGCTAATGTATGAAAATTGTCTAATGTTGAGTTTGTATCAATATTCTCGATTACGTTGCGGTTTTGGGAAGTACTACCAGTGGCACTTTTTAAAGAATATTCAAGTAGATATTAGGGTGGCATTATGAAATATACACATTCTAGAAGAAAATGTAATGAACATCATTGTCTAGGGGTATATTAGCTCTGTCTGTTAACTCGATATTTGGTAACAATTGTTACCAAATGTTACTAAATGTTGTCTGTTTACACAAAAATCCAGTAAAAGAGAGTCAAGTGAGAGAGCAAGTTTGACAGTTGAACAACAAAATTGCTAGAGTTTACTGAAAGAATTTTATTCAGTAAGATTTTGCAACTCAGCCATTTACTGATCAGCTGTTTTCTGACCAAACACAAAAATTATTTAAAACATTGTTTTTTAATTTGCAAAGTTCAATTTGAAGTTAATTACAGAAAATGGAAGAAAATTCGTAAGTAATGCAAAGTTTCATTAAATTAGAAACTAATTCCTTATATATTTTTAGGCAAGTTCCAGATAGAGGGCAATGTATTGATGCAGGGAGCTTAAATGTTCCCGGGGAACCTACCAGATCAATTTTTCTTTTATTATTCATTTTATTTTTAATATTAAATCCAATACAAAAAATTGTGTTCGTCCTTAGTTTGTTGTTTATTTTTTTCAGTATTATCGCAAAAGAGAGTAATACCATAGACAGACGACAGCCTTAATTTGCATTAAAAAGTTCTTAATTTGAATTAAAATTTACCCCTGACAGACGAGAGTTTCTGCATTTATGAACTAGTTTTTTGTTTCAAAACTATTGTTTGTCTGTGTGTAGGAAGAAAATATTGACATTTCTTTACAATATTTTTTAGGATTGCATCTTTTTGAAATTGATACATGGCAGGAAGGAAAACTAACAGCTATAATGAAGATAAAACAGCTTCAAATTTGAAGAAATGTTGAATTTTGCCTTTATTTTTAATTTTTATTTTCGTAAACGTAAACGAATTTGACAACAATCAATTTATTTTCTACAGCATTGCCATACTGAAATTGCTTAATTCAGTATAAATTCAGTTTGATTTTGTGCATTAACAACACATAAAAATGAGGATAATGTACAAGTTAATTTGAATTAAGGCTGTTAATGCAAATTAAGGCTGTCGTCTGTCTAGGCTATAAGAAAGGCTTACTCTCTGAACTAGAACTTACTGAATAAATGTTACTTGAAAAGTAACCAGACACACCTATAAAGAACCCAGAAGAATAAATTCGCCATAAGCCAACATTTTCAGTTACGGTGTGATGTTGCTTTGGAAAATGGCACCTACGAAAAGTGATAAATGGTACTAAATTTAGTACCAAGGCCATTGGTAGCAATTTCACTGTACAAAAATTGTATTGTATATTTTGTGAACTGACGTTTTCCGCGCTCCAAAAACCCTCAATGTCGTTAGAGTAAATGATGCTAAAACATTAAAAGTATAAAAAAGAGCGTGGCCCTAATGAGTGGACTATGTCATAAATTGGACATATAGTGGCGTGCAATTTTTTACAATGAAAAAATTAGAAATGCGTGCTATCATTATAAAAAAAATTCCGGATGCGTATTTTTTGAACTCCTGTTTCTATGTGAACCATAGAAACTATGGGTTACCAGCCGAACTATTCAAGACTGGTGGCCAGATGCTGGTCAGGAGCATGCACCAGCTGATTAACACAATTTGGCTAGATGAATGCATGCCCAATGATTGGAACCTCAGCATCCTGTGTCCCGTGCACAAAAAAGGAGACAAGACGATATGTGCCAACTATAGAGGAATAAGTCTCCTTCCCATCGCATATAAAGTGCTATCCAGTGTGCTGTTTGAACGATTGAAGCCAATGGTCAATGACATCATCGGACCATACCAATGCGGCTTCAGACCTGGCAAATCCACCATTGACCAGATTTTCACTCTGCGCCAAATCCTGGAAAAGACCCACGAAAAACACATCGACACATACCACCTATTTGTCGACTATAAAGCCGCATTCGACAGCCCTATCCGTTCAGAGGTGTTTAAAGCCATGTCTGCGTTCGGCATTCCTGCAAAATTAATACGGCTATGCAGGATAACTTTAAGTGGCACAAGGGTGTTTGAGAGAAAAATTCTCCGAAAGATCTACGGACCGATCTGCGTCGACGGTGAATATCGGCGTCGAATGAACCACGAGCTCTACAATTTATACGCGGACATCGACATAGTCAGTCGTATTGAGCTGCAGCGACTACGGTGGCTAGGCCATGTTGTGCGGATGAATGAAGATGCCCCAGCTCAAAAGGCATATAAAAATGAGCCTACTGTTGGTTCCCGTAGAAGGGGAAGGCCACGAATTAGATGGAAAGACCAAGTAGAAAACAACATCTTGGAACGTGGTCTTCCAAATTGGTGGACTTGCGCACAAGACCGACGCGCTTGGAAATCTTTTTTAAGCTCGGCTTATGGAACAACCGTTCTGTAACAAGCCAGCTAAGTAAGTAAGTGTTTCTATGTGAAGGAGTTGCCAGATCGAAACAAAATTTAACATGTGTTCATAACCGAGATGGAGATTTCCAAAACACCTGACTTTTTTTGGTTCATATCGGGCTTTCTGAGCTAGACTAAGAACTTTCCGAACTGAATATTGTTGCATGGACTCGAATGTGGAATATGTAAAGGTGTATATGTGTTACGATATTGTTTAGTATTACTATTACCCCACTAGAGGCGGAAATGTCGCGCTGATCGCTTTGAATTTTTAAGCGAAGTTCCGGTTCTTATAATTATCGGTGATGATATTTAGGGGAGCAATGAACCAAAAACTTTATTATTGTCAGATTGTCTAGTCGCTCTAGATGCCATTATTATACACAGAGCATCAAATATTCTGAATCTGACCAAATACTAAGAACGGCTGCTTAGATGATGATCGGTCTATATGCCGAGGGTTAAATCGACCAAAACCTAAAGTAACCAAATTTTTATTTTATAGAGTAAGTATTCATCTCGGAAAACAAAGATTTGGAAAATATGCCGGAATTAGAAAGTGGAGCTGTTGACCTATAATCGCTAGAACCGCAGAATGTTAGATTTTTATTGTAGTTGTGTACGACATCATTAATTTTTAATGAGTTCTGGCATGATATCGAATTTATGTGTACTTTAAAAAGTTTATGTGCTTTTTCTAAAATTTTATGGCAATTTTATTGAAATATGTATTTTTAATTAATTTGTAGCCACAACATGTGAAAAATAGTTTTGAAGTTTATGAGCGAATAGTAGTTTTGACTGATATTGGAAAGTCATGCAGACAAATAGCCAAATCGATATTAAGTTCGGCCCGACCGAACTGTTTATACCCTCCACCAGGAGGATGCCATTCAAAATATCTATATAAATGTTATGATAGGACCTTGAGTATACCGAAAAAGATGTGAGAAAAATATTATTAACTTAAAGGAGGGGCTAGCGTTTTATGGGGATATACCAAAACTGAGATCAATTATTGATAAATTTGTGTAATAAAATCATTTTTAGTACAGAAGTGGGTTACCGTTATATGGGTCTACACTCAAGCTTGGGTCAATATTAATATTTTTGGTAGAGTCCTATACAAAATACTATATACCCAATATACCAAACATCAGCCAATTAAATTGGAATCCCCAAAATACCGAGTTTTGGGGAGTAACATTAAATTGTGGCTACCCTACAACATAAATCAATATTAATAAGTTTTGGTACAGATATGTGATATTCAATAAGAACCCAAAATTACGGCGAATTCGGGTGAATAACGTGTTCAAAACCGCCAAAATATCGAATATTGGGGGTACCGTTATATGGGGCTACCCCAAATCATGGACCGACACATCCCATTTGCAATACGAAATATCCTAGTAGTACTAGCAATATCTGTGCAAATATTGATTTCTACAAACGGACATGCGTAAGTCGGCATAGAATTTTATTCTGATCAAGAATATATATACTTTGCGTAATCTCTGGTGAATATTTCGAGGTGTTGCAAACAAATGACAAAAACACCTATATACACTCCACCTTATGGTGGAGGTTATACAAATTGGCGACGAATATTATATTAAAAGTGTAAAAAGAGCATAGATTGTGGACAAAATATTAAAGATATGTTAGATAAATTTCTGCAAAAGTGTGTTTCTCTCTTCAAGATTTCGGGATGACAAATTACAGCAACTTAATTGGGAAACGTGTGTTCTTTAAGTCCCCCTTAATGTTCGAATATGGACCTATATCGGTATTTTGGAACTCTAGTTTAGTAAAAACCCCCAGGTTTTTCTGATTTTTTTTTTATACCCTTCACCACACTGTGGTACAGGGTATTATGTCTTTGTGCATATGTTTGTAACAGGCAAAAGGAAACGAGATAGACACATGGTTCCTTTTGAGAATATGCATAGAATCACTTTTTAAGTCGATTTATGCATGTCCGTCCGTCCGTCCGTCCGTCCGTCCGTCCGTCTGTCCGTCTGTCCATGTTAAATTGTAAACAAAATACAGGTCGCATTTATGATCCGAATTGGGTGAAATTTGGCATAGGTCACTTATTCGGCCTAAGGACGAACCCTATTGAAATTGGGAAAAATCGGTTCAGATTTAGATATAGCTCCCATATATATATTTAACCGATTTAATGTAAACGGTCCCTATATATCTTTCGATTTGCACGAAATTTGGTACAGCCTAATCATTTACGTCTAGAATGATGTCTGCCAAGTTTCATGAAAATCGGTCCAGATTTATATATAGCTCCCATATATAGTTTCGTCCGATTTCATGTAAATGGTGCACCAAAGTCCACATATATCTTTCGATTTGCACGAAATTTGGTACAGCCTAATCATTTAGGTCTAGAATGATGTCTGCCAAGTTTCATGAAAATCGGTCCAGATTTAGATATAGCTCCCATATATAGTTTCGTCCGATTTCATGTAAATGGTGCACCAAAGTCCACATATATCTTTCGATTTGCACGAAATTTAGTACAGCCTAATCATTTAGGTCTAGAATGATGTCTGCCAAGTTTCGTGAAAATCGGTCCAGATTTAGATATAGCTCCCATATATAGTTTCGTCCGATTTCATGTAAATGGTGCATCAAAAGTCCCTATATATCTTTCGATTTGCCCCAATTTTGGCATAACGTACTGAATTGAGCCTAGAATTATGTCTGCCAAGTTTCGTGAAAATCGGTTCAGATTAAGATATAGCTCCCATATATAGTTTCCTCCGATTTCATGTAAATGGTGCCCCAAAGTCCCTATATATCTTTCGATTTGCACGAAATTTGGCATATCGTACTGAATTAAGCCTAGAGTGATGTCTGCCAAGTTTCGTGAAAATCGGTCCTGATTTAGATATAGCTCCCATATATAGTTTCGTCCGATTTCATGTAAATGGTGGATCAAAATCCCTATATATCTTTCGATTTGCACGAAATTTGGCATAACGTACTGAATTGAGCCTAGAGTGATGTCTCTCTGTCTGTCTGATGTTGTCCGATTTCATGTAAATGGTGCCCCAAAGTTCCTATATATCTTTCGATTTGCACGAAATTTGGCATAACGTACTGAATTGAGCCTAGAGTGATGTCTGCCAAGTTTTGAGAAAATCGGTTCAGATTTAGATATAGCTCTCATATATAGTTTCGTCCGATTTCATGTAAATGGTGCCCCAAAGTCCCTATATATCTTTCGATTTGCACAAAATTTGGCATATCGTACTGAATTAAGCCTAGAGTGATGTCTGCCAAGTTTTGAGAAAATCGGTTCAGATTTAGATATAGCTCCCATATATAGTTTCGTCCGATTTCATGTAAATGGTGCCCCAAAGTCCCTATATATCTTTCGATTTGCACGAAATTTGGCATATCGTACTGAATTAAGCCTAGAGTGATGTCTGCCAAGTTTCGTGAAAATCGGTCCTGATTTAGATATAGCTCCCATATATAGTTTCGTCCGATTTCATGTAAATGGTGGATCAAAATCCCTATATATCTTTCGATTTGCACGAAATTTGGCATAACGTACTGAATTGAGCCTAGAGTGATGTCTCTCTGTCTGTCTGATGTTGTCCGATTTCATGTAAATGGTGCCCCAAAGTTCCTATATATCTTTCGATTTGCACGAAATTTGGCATAACGTACTGAATTGAGCCTAGAGTGATGTCTGCCAAGTTTTGAGAAAATCGGTTCAGATTTAGATATAGCTCTCATATATAGTTTCGTCCGATTTCATGTGAATGGTGCCCCAAAGTCCCTATATATCTTTCGATTTGCACAAAATTTGGCATATCGTACTGAATTAAGCCTAGAGTGATGTCTGCCAAGTTTTGAGAAAATCGGTTCAGATTTAGATATAGCTCCCATATATAGTTTCGTCCGATTTCATGTAAATGGTGCCACAAAGTACTTATATATCTTTCGATTTGCAAGAAATTTGGCAATTTGCTAAGTTTCGTGAAAATCATATATAGTTTTGTCCGGTTTCATATAAATGGTGCACCAAAGTCCCTATATATCCTTCGATTTGCACGAAATTTGGCATAACGTACTGAATTGAGCCTAGAGTGATGTCTGCCAAGTTTCGAGAAAATCGGTCTATATAGCTCCCATATATATTTCATGTTAATAGTCCTGTTTAATATACCCATAGTGGTGAAGGGTATCATATAGTCGGCCCCGTCCGACTTTACTACTTTCCTTACTGGTTTATTTTTTCTTGGGGGACGTACCCGGTTACCCGATTATTTGACCCGGAAGTTTGGGTACGGGTATCAGGTTATATCCGGTTCTACGGATCCAGTTAATATAAAATGGGTATCATTTTAAAGCTTATAACAATACGTTTCCAGCTTATAAAGATACCTCTCTTTAAACCCCGGCCGAAGGCCGCACAACCAAAAAACCGTTGAATTTAAAATGAGATTCTGTCATGTAGAAAGAATTGCCTTGTTTTTGATCCAAAACAGATAAACCATTTTGGAAAGGACTAATTGTGTTCTATCATTTGAGCCATGATTGAAGAAGGTTCATAATCGACCCAAGTTCGACTTTTAGGGAGTTTTTCGAAAAAATCGGGGTATAAAACCCAGTTTTTTGACTGTATCTCCAAAACGGTCTGAGATAACCGCATCATATCATACCAATGGAATGATAAAATGATACCCATTTTATATTAACCGGATCTGTAGAACCGGATATAAACGGGTACGCGTATCTGAACTTCCAAGAAAAACCAGTAAGGAAAGTAGTAAAGTCGGACGGGGCCGATTATATGATACTCTTCACCACTATGGGTACATCTAAAAGATGCATCCTAACAGAAGGGACATTAACATGAAATTGGATGAGCTTAATTATGTGACATTTATCTAAACGTGAACCGACTTAGATCAATCCATAGACATGTCATTTGTTCGTTATAATGGGACAAAATTATGTAAATCGATTTAAAGCAAATATCAATCGGGCACCCGTTGAATATTTGGAGCCCAATTAACACGAAGTCGGTTGGAAATATATATGGGCTATATCTTTACTTCTACACGCGATTACGTTATTATATTCTGAAAAAAAACATGAAGAGTTTGGTGCACCATTTACTTAAAATCGGATGAAAATATATATGGAAGCAATATCCAAATATGAACGAAATTTCTCACAGATTAGGTTGGATTAATTTCAGCACGTTTTGTTCCTAATGGACATATTTTGGATCCTTGGATCCTACTAAAAATCGCACGGAACTATATGGGAGCTATATCTAAATACGTTGTGCAAAATTGTACGTTATGCTAAATTGTGTGGCAATCGGCCAAACTTTGGATCTTAAAATCGGACAATTTTCAGTAAACTTTACACAAATAAATCTAGACTCAATTCAGTGCGCTATGTCAAATTTCGTGAAAAATTAAAAACTTAAATTAAATCAGGCGAAAATATATGGGAGCTATATCTAAATCTGAACAGATTTTTACGAAACTTAACACTCATCATTCTAGACTAAATTTAGTACGCTATGCCAAAATTCGTGAAAATCTAAAGATTTGCAGGGGCTTTGGTGCACCATTTACCTAAAATCGGGCGAAACTATATATGGGAGCTATATCTAAATCTGAACCGATTTTCACGAATCTTAGCTCACGTCATTTTAGACTTCATGCAGTACGTTGTGCCGAAATTCGTGCAAATCGAATGATTTTCAGGGACTTTGATGCGCCATTTACATAAAACCGGACGAATATATATATGGGAGCTATACCTAAATCTGAACCGATTTTTACGAAACTTAGCGCACATCATTCTAGACTTAATTCAGTAGGTTATACACAATTTCGTGTAAATCGAATGATATATAGGGACTTTGTTGCACCATTTACATTAAATCGGACGAAAATATATATGGGAGCTATATCTAAATCTGAACCGATTTTTTCCAATTTCAATAGGGTTCGTCCTTGGGCCAAATAAGTGCCCTATGCCAAATTTCATCCAAATCGGATAATAAATGCGACCTGTACTTTGTTAACAAAAGTACTTGGACGGACATACGTAAATCGACTCAGAAAGTGATTCTAAGCATATTCTCAAAAGCAACCATGGGTCTATCTCTATTCCTTTTGCCTGTTACAAACATATGCACAAAGACATAATAACTTGAACCACAGTGTGGCGAAGGGTATAAATATATTTTCCCATAATTAGGGTAGGGTAAAAATACCAACATCTGGGAAAATTTTCCGAAAAATCTGATCGTTTTTACTAAACTAGAGTAAAGCCGGCAATTTTTTCAAATACTTATTTTGCCACATAAAAACGCTTAATTTAAATATTAAATAAAAATTAATATACAGATGTATGCGTTTTTTATAAACATATATAATTAATAAAACCACCTACATTATTAGTTATTGTAAAACATCAAAATCTAATGGCTTACCTGTTTTAATATGATGAATCCGTTGAGGTACTCCCGTTCGCTTCACAAAAATTATCCAGCATACATTTATCGTCGGTAAACGATTTATTTCACGCGAATAAAATACCGACAGACGACGTAAACGATTTACACATTGTGGTGGCCTTGACCGAATTCTAATTGATGCTGCTGATGGAGCAACAACAACAACAACAAGGATAATAAGGTCATCCACATTAGAACAACAAAGATGCCAGAGCATATGCACAAACACGCACGCACACACAAACACGGATAATTTTCATTTAACACAATTTGACGCAATTAACACGTGATATTTATTTTTTCCTAACACAATTCTCTTAAACTTTACTAAAACCCACTGCTGCTTTTAATTAATTAAATACGACAAACCTAACAAACTTACCTTTCAGCTAATAATTTCTTAAATATTAACAATAAATTACACTTGTAAGATTAGACACTCTCGCAAAAAAAAACCTTGCAAAGGATCAGGTGGTTTTCTTATTTCATTTAAACTCACAAATACTCCATTTAATAATAACTTATTTCAACAAATTTCCATTAAACACGCACTCGCGAACACTTCTAAAACATTTAGTTCTCAAAAAACTTTTATTAGTATTCAGAATCTTATGATTTATTTTAATTATTTTAAAGAACACAGACGGCGTCGTTGGCTATTTTGTTATTTTTACTATTCCTTTATGCTCCAACTTTGGGGGGATTGTTTGTTGTTGTTGATGTTGTTGTTGTTTTGCCCAAAAGGAACCATATGTGCCAAAATCAGGGTTGAATTAACAAGTCGCGAATTAAACTTGAAAAAGGATGAAAGGCAACGTGTTGCCATATGATGATGATAATAAGTTGTAATGAATTTATTTTTGTTTGAACCACCCAGTGTTGGAGTTTAAATTGAAAGTGATGTTTTCACGAACATTTGAATGAAAATCAAGGAAGGAATGTTAGGAAGGAACGAATAAAAAAACCACATACATATCTTTCATGATATCCTTTTTTTTATAAAGTTTGAGAGGTATCTCCTCCATAATTTGATAAACTTTAGTTTTTAAGTGCTCTGCGTAAACATAGTACTTCGCGTAGCCTCATAATGGTGCCAAAAAGCATGATCTTGGTGGCCAGATGATTTCGAAACGAAGATAAATTACACGGCTAGAAAATGTCTCTTGGTATAAAACCACATTCGCTCGAGTTGTGTGACATGTGGCACCGTCTTCTTGAAACCACATATTGTCCAATTCGTGTTCTTCAATAGCTGCCAAAAAGTCGGTTATCATATGACCAAAACGCTCCGAATTGACAGTGACAGTAATTCTATAGTCGATTTCGAAGAAGAAGGATCCAATCAAATCTTCGGACGAAAGAGCCCACAAACCAATCACTTTTTCTGGATGTAATTGCCTCACTTCAAATTTTGTTTATTGGAAGGAAATTTTGTTCGAAAAAATTTAGTCTACTGTCATTTGCTCAAGTACCCATTCCAGTATTTGTGTGAATGGTCAGCTGGTTTCAGTTTTTGCGTGCGCTGGACTTTATATGGTGTCTGGAAATGCAAAATATCCCATAATGTTCGGTAAGACAATTCCAAAACTTGGCTCAAGCACCCATTCCAGTATTTGTGTGAATGGTCAGCTGGTTTCGGTTTTTGCGTGAGCTGGACTTTATATGGAGTCTGGAAATGCAAAATATTCCATAATGTTCGGTAAGACAATTCCAAATCCTTAGAACGACGTGGAATCGACACAATCGGAACTTCGACAACATTTTCACTTAAAACAGTGATATTTTCAGCGAAAATATGATGCACAGGCTTTACAATATTTGTAAATTTCTTCACAGGTTTGCCAATTGCTTGGGTAGTTGGAAGATTTTATAATCCACAATATCCTCTTAAAGCACGCCCGATTAACATCTTAGTTTGACTGATGTTGAATTCCAGTCCCATACTTTTGAAATCACGAAATAGGTAACCCTTTATTTTGATACTTTTAGAAAAGGTATTACAATCTGTATATTTCGGTTCAAAAGTAGTGTTGTATTTGATATAAGCAAATTGTTTAATTTGTGTATGGTAAATCAAGGTATTAAAGCGAATTTGTAATCACGATTAAAGGCTAAATCAGGGTTTATTTTCTTGATCAGGCTGAATTCGCCACGATTTATCATATCAAATTTAAATCATCGTGCGGCATGGTTTATTTTAAATCATGATCGAAATCATGATACTACCATGGTACAATAATACAAGGTAGGGCAACTTGAGGTGAATAACAAAAAAGCAACTATGCACGTGTGGCTTCTTCTGCCAAAAATAAAATAAATATACGCAACAAGTGCTTGTGTTTATTTGAAATTTTTTGAACACAAAACTAAAAACGCGAAAAATGAATGTAAGGTTATGATTTCTTTCCAAAATCCAGTAGGGAATACCATCAAATGTTTGTTCCATCCATAACAAAGTAATTACCTTCAGACGAACGTGTTAAAAACTTTTTCATTGAAAAACATTTCCATTGTTGTAATTCTTCCGTTTATTTTCAAATTGCAAGCTAATAGTTTTGGCGCAAATTAATAATTTTGTATGTATACTAATAAACATCAGCTAATCGGCATTCAGATCTTGATTAAAGGTATGTGTAAACAATTAGGGGGTATTTCAGGATTTCATTAATCGAGTCGATTTAAAATCGTATATGTAAATGTATTTTAAGGGGACCCCCCATCCTCGATTTGAAATTTTCAAGATTTTCAATGGGCTGGTAAATGAATACCAATGCTTGTTAAGGTTTGTAGCTTTGCACATATATTATTGAAGATTTAAAAGAGAAGACAAATAATTTACAAAGTTTTGTTGTTGTTTTCTTGGGGTTTTTTTGTGATAAAAAAAAATCCTCATTTTTGATGGCGGGCATGATAACTCATCCAGTGAAGAGTTATCATGCCCGGAATTCGAAAATTCTAACGGAAAGAGTACATGTCTGGCTCTCGTATGAACTAGGATTATTGACTTCGCTCAAAAATTAACAAAATGGCGGAAGTTTGAAAAAAGTTTTTCGGAAAGTCGGCTATTTTTGACCACATACTAGATTAAAAAATAAGGAAGATGTTCACCAATTCTATTTATCCTATATTTATAATATATTTTTTTCTTATAAATATATATATATATATATATTAAGGCTTAAAAAAGGTTATATTTTCTTCAAAGTTATTTTAACATATAGTGAAACGTTACATTACTGAACCATATGATCTAAAAGAGCTAAATAAATCAATGAGCCAGAAATGGTTCCTTTCGTTCATCTCACAGAATAATTTCTTTGAACTAGTCCATTCGTGAACGACACAACTCTATTAACAATAACATTAAAAAGAATAATTAAACAAATGGCTAAATTAGATGTACCACCCGTTAAAAAACAAAAAGCTAAAAAAAGAAAAAACTCCTGTGTGGAACATGAAGATGAGGTAGCGAATAAAAGTCTAATTTTGGAGAGTACAGCTCCATCACAAGATACAGAAATCGCCACAGACCAACATGATCAAGGTAAATAATACATACCCCATGTACATAGTATATACATATATATTATAGAAAAATAAACTATTTTTAAAGCAATGGCAAAATTATTAATTATAATCATATATCTAATATTTAAACACAGTGATTTCAAAGAAAACAAAGAAGCGTAAGAACAAAGATAAAGGTGCCATCAAGGAGAAACGTTCTAAATCACACAACACAGCTGTTGAAAGCGACGATAATGATGAACAGCACGAGGTAAATCAACATGATAATGACGAAGATGGTGGTGACGATGATGAAGATGGAACAATGCAACCCACTTTGGAACAACTAAAAGAATGTGAAAAACCAGAAAATACATTAGCCATAATTACGGGACGTCAAAAGAAAAAACAAAAACGTCAAAAGCTTTTGGAAGCCCAAAAGGAGCATTCTATGGAGAAGGAGAAGCAACGCAATGAAGAATATCTTAAAAAATGGAAAACATGTCGTGATGAATGGAAATTCGAAAAGCTGCGACAAATCTCAATACAGCAGAGCATGTTTGATGAACAAATCTTAAATGGCGAATATTGGAATATAGCCTTAGAGTATTTGGCTGGCAGTAAAGGTGCCGCAAAGGAAAAAGTCATTAAAATGGCAAATGATGTTATCGATGAAATCGATAAACTATGTGAAGCAAAGGAAAGCGAAGAAGAACGTCAGGGATTGGTTAATTCGGTCAAATATCAAAGAGCGCGAGATTTATTACAGATATTTGATTGATGACGGACTGACTGAGTGCGAATGACTTTAATTCAATTTAGATTGTAAATTTTTGAAGAAAAATAATACCTGAAATTAATAAAATTTTAAACATTGAATAATGTTGCCACTTAAGATGTTGTTTAGTAAATGTTAACACGATGGGTATAAGACAAAATAAGCTAAAAATATTCATTGAAAAACTCACAACTATAATGGAAATAATTTGGGGCGTTTTATGTCCTGCACGACCAAAGTGCCAGAATAATTCTTAAGACAATTCAAAATTATGTATTTTCTATCCGATCTAAACCAGTGTGTGCACGCTTTGCTACCATACGAAATTTGTCTAAACATATCACATAAATCCCACTTGCCTTTGAACATTTTGGAAATGCCCGTCAAAACATTGGACAAAATGTCGATGATAGATGCAATCATACCACTCCTTCTGTCATATTCCACATAATGGGTCAATTTTTTTTAATCCAAGCATTGTACATCACAAATATCTTTTAAAAAATGTATCAAGTGCAAAACCTTTTGGACCATCGTAATATTTGTATAAAATTCTAATCGCTTAGATGGAGCCTATCCGTCCACTTTTGCAATCCAAATTGTAATCCCTTAATATTTAGGTCCCTGATACATGATTTATCCGTATTTTAAAACGCATCAAAGTCATAGTAGGCATCCGTTAGTTATAATTTCCCCCACTCTTACTATTTGCATAATGATACATAATGCCTCTTTAAGTATAAGAGATTTCCGAACAAACATTATTATTCCTAGTTAATTGTTCACTTATACTATTTTATTTGTATATACTGACTGGATTTAACAACTAAATCGAATACCAGCCTGGTGTTCCAGGACGTTTCTTATTTCGATCTAAGAATTTCTTAAAACCTTGTTTAGTATCTTCCATTGCCTTTTCATCGGCCTTCTTGGCATCATCTTTCTTCTCGAACATATCGGGGAACGTAAATTCCATTTCCTTTGGCTGTAAAAGAATCAATTCAAAATATGAAGAAAAACTCAGGTAATTGGAGAGCATATTGTCAAAAACTTACCAATGTTACATAAGCTAGTTTCATATCATCATTTTTGGTCACATATCCATAGGTAGTATCCCGCTTGGTCGAACCCAATGCAATGCGTGTTCTTACATCCATTACAGGGACTTTGTAAATCTTTTCCAAATAGTTTTTCACATCGTATTTGGTCATTTCCATTGATACGGAAAAGGTAACAACATTTTTGGGTTGGGGTTCACTGGGCCTAATAAGTTTCATCCAGAAATTGGGCAGGAAAACGCGCAGCTGGGGATTGCCGCGTTGATAAAGGGGATACCAACGAGTAGACATGTTTTATGTGTATCTGTTTGTGTTTTCCCAAGTAATTTTGATTAATAATTCTATAAGTTAGAGGGAAAACCTCTGCAATTGTTGTTAAACTAATTTGAGAAAACTTTGTTTGCTCACAGGCGATCAGCTGTTCGCTGCATTGCTTAAAACAGTAGTAACCGGCTGGCATGCCCAACTTTGCAGCCCTGTTTTGTGCACGTGTATGAACAGCTGTTATTGTTGTCTTTCTTATTCCTTGGTTTGTTTGAAGTAAAAATTGTTAGTGGTAAAATAAAATCTTAATTACTTCGATTTTTAAATAATAATAAAAAATGGGAAAGCTTAAAAAAGGCAAATCAAAAGCACCTCGTCCAGTAAAACTGAGCCGCAAAGAAATTCGCAAACAAAAATCCGAGGAAAAGAAGCAAAACAAACGTTTATTTTTCTCCAGTAAAACGGAGGGTAAAAAGCTGGTTGCAGAAGCTAAACAACAAAAATTAACTAAAAACAAAAACGGTACAAAGAAACCGAAAACCAAAAAATCCAAACCCACTGTAAATCCTGAGGATATACCATTGGAGCAACTTTTGTCGGGCGATGTTGATTCGGATAATGATGAATCTATAGATTCCGATTTTTCTGACGAGGAAGTTAATGCTCGGCTACCCAATTCATTTAAAACCAAACGTTCCGTCGATGATGAACCCAACAAACCACCGATTAAGAAAGCCAAACCCCAAACAACAAATCGTCCCAATATTGAAGATCAGCATCGACGTGAACTACAAAAGCAAAAGGAATTAGAGAATGCATCACGTAAACAACGTATCAAGCAATTGAAATTGGAAAATGAGGAAGAGGACAAGATCATTGCCAAGCTGGAGAAAAAACTGGGTCTGAATAAAACAAAAAATAAAAATCGTTTGGTTAGGAAAATGTTCAATGATGGTCTGGACTTTGCTTTGGAGCTGTGTCTGGACGATGAGGAGGAGGAAGAAAAGAAATTGCTCAAAGAAAAGCGAAAGGAAGAACTTAAGAAACAAAACAAAGAACCATCATGGAGTGATGAAGAGCAGGATGAGGAACGTTTCAATGCCATCTTTGGTAGTGGTGGTGAATCGGGCGAGTCAGATGGTGAAGAAGGTGCTTTTGATGCAAGCGAAATGGAGGATGACGGTGATGATGATCTTGACGAAGATGAAGGCGATGAAGAATTTGATGAGGATGAGGAAGGTGACGAGGGTAGTGATGAGGAAATTGGAGACGACGATGATGATGACGAGGATGAAAAGGAGGAAGAAGAATGTAAGTAGCAAATCTGGTATAGTACAATCATAACAAGTTAACAAGATGAGTGGGATAATTTTATTTTATACTAACCTATAAAATAGAGTTATGGATTATAACCGCCATAACCTGCAGTGCTTCACTTTAATTTATACAGTCTTCATTTTGTCATAGTCACACCCACTTGATATTTTTTCCCAATCAAAATCCATTAAAACTACGCAACATATCTCAAATTAATAAACCGACCTTTTTCTATGGTTATATTTATAAAAAAATAAAAATGCGTTTCCAAATTCCATTATTT
>NW_026874438.1:5000-16204 GCF_032173495.1 Musca vetustissima
ATAATTGTATACACCCTGCCTTATAGCTAATAAGGGTGTATACAATTTAACACGGTGAAAATGTGCCTCATCGAAATATTGGTTCTAGACCCCAAGTTTCTTTGGACCAAATCCGTTTCAGAAAATTTAGATTTCATCCAATCTTTGCACATCTTATTATTTCTTCCAATCTTAGTTCAAAGATGGGGAATATCGGTCCACTCCTTGGAGGTTCCACACAGGGGCTTGGTCTAAATGCGGCTATAGTTCATTATCGAACCTTACGTTATAATTTCGTATCTCGCTATCCTCCGCAGGAGAAATGATTACAACAGAGTCTTAGAACCTACTGTTCCCCCTGAAACAGTAGGCCCCATACGAATTGCCCCTTTTTTAGATCAGAATTCGCACAATTCGAGTACGAAGCGATTTAAATAGTGTGGACTTTATACACAAATTAGTTCTGTACACATTACTGATGACAGAATTCGTACAATTCGAGTACGAAGCGATTTAAATAATTTGGTCTGTATACACTAATCAGTACTGTACGCAAATGCGTATATATTATGGCTTTGTGCATATGTTTGTAACAGGCAAAAGAAATTGAGATAGATCCATGGATCCTTTTGAGAATAAGCATAGTACAAGTAAGCTAAGTACAAGTAGCATTTATAATCCGATTTAGATGTAGTTTGGTAAAGCTCATTTATTTGGCCAAGGACCCTATTAAAATTGGTGAAAATGGGTTCAGATTCAGATATAGCTTCCAACATATTCGTCCGATTTAATGTAAATTGAGCGCAAGAGTCCCTATATATCTTTAGATTTGCACGAAATTTGGCATAGCGTACTGAATTAAGTCTAGAATAATGCGCTCAAAGTTTCGTGAAAATCGGTTCAGATTTGGATATAGCTCTCATATATAGTTTCGCCCGATTTTAGGTAAATGGTGCACCAAAGTTGCACGAAATTTGGCAAAGCGTACTGAATTAAGCCTACAATTATGTGTGCTAAGTTTCGTGATAATCGGTTCAGATCTAGATATAGCTCCCATTTATATTTTCGTCCGATTTTGTGTTAATGTAGCACCAAAGCCCTATGTATTTGTCGAGTTTAGTGAAAATCGGTTCAGATTTACATATACGTCCTTTATATATTTTCGTCCGATTTTATGTAAATGGTGAACTAAAGTCCCATAGATAGGCCGATAGACACAGCCGTTAATATCGGTTCAGGTTTAGATATAGCATAGCTTCCATATATAATTTCGACCTACTCATGTTCATTGTACACCTAATAATCAGTGGGTGTCTGATTGAGATTAAATTTTAAACAGACAGCATACAAAATAGCGTGTGTCAAGTTTGCTTTAAATCGATCACATATTTAAATTCGTTCAATTTCACGTCAATGTTCCTTCGAAAGGGCGACGTCTGTTAGGATACATATACAACATGAGCATGGTACGATAAAGTTAAAATGTACTCCTCATTGCATTTGAATCTATATGTATTTAGAAAATATATTGTTTGTGGACTCAAAAACACTTAACAGATTTTAATTAAGTGTTCACAGTACGTCATACGATCCCATGGAAGTAACATAGGTTAGACAAACTTTTAAAAGTCAGCGTGGATCAAAAGTATTCATACATCTGATAGAATATATGTATGTACATATGTACATTTGCTATGTGTATATAATTTATATGTATGTATGAATGTATCTATATAAGTAGAAAATTCAATGAAATAATTGATATTAATTATACCCTTCACCACACTGTGGTACAGGGTTTTATGTCTTTGTGCATATATTTGTAACAGGCAAAAGGAATCGAACTAGACCTATGGTCCTTTTGAGAATATGTATAGAATTACTTTATGAGTCGATTTATGCATGTCCGTCCGTCTGTTGATGTTGAAAATATATATATGAAGGGTATCATATAGTCGGCCCAGTCTGAATTTACTACTTCCCTTACTGTTTTCAGTTTGTGAAAACATGTTTACTTTGGAAAAAATGTTATTTGGCTTAAGAAACACCGAAGTGAATAGTGTGAATTTTAATTATAAATCGTTTGATCATTTCGACGCCTCCGAACCATAGTATGCTAAGTCGACTTAGCATGTTTTAAAGTTCTTCACGTTTTTAGATACTACGGCCGATGAAATTTTGGTAATCATCGGCCAATCCAAACCAAAGTTATAAGCAAAAATGTACTTAGCATGGCACGTACGATTAAAGAAACTTCCATACTTTGAAAGCTTCTACTGAAAAACTCACTTTTCAGACTTAGCATACTATGGTTCGGAGGCGTCGATATAGAAGTCACGTTAAAAGTCGGAGACTGGGATATGATAAAATTAGATACACCTTTAATTTTTATTCGCCGATCCTGTTACTGATTTTCAATTGATACTTCTACTTTGATGGAAGATAACAAAAACATCCATCTACATCACTGCGTTCGGTGCATTATTTTAATGTAATTTTTTTTAATACCAAAAGCTTTGGGATTTTGTTCTAATAATCATAATCCTTCATCCTTCAACATATTCATAGATCAGTGCAAAATTATTGTTGTACAGCAACTGTTTTAGCGGGGAAAGATTGGAACACTTTGCGTAGAATTTTAGCATCTAATTTATATTTAACGCAACGTTTAAAGTTAATACTGGCAATTGCTCTGTTAATGTCGCTGCTCTTATATGGACTTGGAGTGTATTCGGGATCCATTGATTTGCATGTTAATAAGCTAAGCGAATTATTAATACCATAACACGCTTTATTTATAATCTACGTAGTGACAATCACGTGTCGGAATATGTTACTCGCTTTCTTGGATGTTATTTTGAAAAATTTATTCAGTATATATATTACCGTGGACACTTATTCAGTATATATATTACCGTGGACACTTATTCAGTATATATATTACCGTGGACACTTCTCCAGAAACCCCAATATTTTGATACCTCGAATTTGGAATATTTGAGCGATGTTGGAATGCACTGCTACTTGAGTTACGGTATTTTCTCATAGCAATAATGCTATACGTTTAAAAATTCTAAGTCTAAGTCCATCGTAAAAATTACCATATTATGGATTTACTTTTTGGCCTTTGGTAGGGGCAGCGAAGTGCCACGGGTCCAGCTAGATTTAATATAAACAAGTGAAAAAGCGGTAAGTTCGGCCGGGCCGAACTTTGGATACCCTCCACCATAGTTATATTGACAGGTACTATAAATGAAAATATAGGGAACATACCAAAAAGTGGACCTAAAAACGGATTATGTAAACCATAATTAAAAATTTTAGAAAATTTTAAAGGATAATTATACTCTCAGCCTTATGTCTAATGAGGGTGTATAGACTTTAACACGGTGAAAATGTGTCTCATCGAAATATTGGTTCTAGACCCCATGTTTCTTTGGACCAAATCCGTTTCAGAAAATTTAGATTTCATCCAAACTTTGCCCATCTTATTATTTCTTCCAAGCTTAGTTCCAAGCTTAGTTCAGGGGCTAGGTCTAAATGCGGCTATAGTTAATTATCGAACCTTACGTTCTAATTGTTTATCTCTCTATCCTCCGCAGGTGAAATGATTACAAAAGAGACTTAGAACCAAACTCAAAACGCGGAACAAATCAGATAACTATTTTAATATAAAAAAAGGGGGTTATATGGGGACTACCCCAACAAGGGGGTGAATATTAAAAATTTTTGGTAGAGAGATTTGTTACCATATACGACTACAAATTACCAAATTGCAGCAAATTCGGTTGAAAAATGCGCTCAAGAACCCCCAAATACCGAAAATTGGGGGTACCCTTATATGGGGGCTATCCGAAAAAATGGACCAATATTCATAATTTTTGGTGGAGAGATTTGGAACCTATTAGGAACCCAATGTACCAAATTTCAGCGTATTCGGTTGAAAAACGCGCTCAAGAACCCCAAAATTCCGAAAATTGGGGGGTACCCTTATATGGGGGATATCCGAAAAAATTCACATATGTTTATAATTTTTTGTGGAGAGATTTGGTACATATTAAGAACTCGAAATACTAAATTATAGCCAATTCGGTGGAAAAATACAATCAAAACCCCCAAAATACTGAAAATTAGGAGGTACCGTTATATGGGGGCTACCAGAAAAAGTGGACCTATATTTATAATTTTTTGTGGGGACATTAAGTACCCAATAAGAACCCAATGTACCAAATCTCAGCGTATTCGGTTGAAAAACGCGCCCAAGAACCTCAAAATACCGAAAATTGGGGGGTACTGTTATATGGGAGCTATGTCTAAACGTGGACCGATATATCCTATCTTCGAACTTGACCTGCCTGCAGACAAAAGACAACCCTATGCAAAATTTCAGCATCCTATCTCAATTCCTTCAGAAGATAGCGTGATTACAACAGACGGACGGACGGACGGACGGACATGGCTAGATCGTCTTAGAATTTTACCCTGATCAAGAATATATATACTTTAGGGTCGGAAATGAATATTTCGATGAGTTACAAACGGAATGACAAAATTAATATACCCTCCATACTATGGTGGAGGGTATAAAAAAGGGGGTTATATGGGGACTACCCCAAAAAGGGGGTGAATATTAAAAATTTTTGGTAGAGAGATTTGTTACCATATACGACTACAAATTACCAAATTGCAGCAAATTCGGTTGAAAAATGCGCTCAAGAACCCCCAAATACCGAAAATTGGGGGTACCCTTATATGGGGGCTATCCGAAAAAATGGACCAATATTCATAATTTTTGGTGGAGAGATTTGGAACCTATTAGGAACCCAATGTACCAAATTTCAGCGTATTCGGTGGAAAAACGCGCTCAAGAACCCCAAAATTCCGAAAATTGGGGGGTACCCTTATATGGGGGATATCCGAAAAAATTCACATATGTTTATAATTTTTTGTGGAGAGATTTGGTACATATTAAGAACTCGAAATACTAAATTATAGCCAATTCGGTGGAAAAATACAATCAAAACCCCCAAAATACTGAAAATTAGGAGGTACCGTTATATGGGGGCTACCAGAAAAAGTGGACCTGTATTTATAATTTTTTGTGGGGACATTAAGTACCCAATAAGAACCTAATGTACCAAATTTCAGCGTATTCGGTTGAAAAACGCGCCCAAGAACCTCAAAATACCGAAAATTGGGGGGTACTGTTATATGGGAGCTATGTCTAAACGTGGACCGATATATCCTATCTTCGAACTTGACCTGCCTGCAGACAAAAGACAACCCTATGCAAAATTTCAGCATCCTATCTCAATTCCTTCAGAAGATAGCGTGATTACAACAGACGGACGGACGGACGGACAGACGGACGGACGGACGGACGGACATGGCTAGATCGTCTTAGAATTTTACCCTGATCAAGAATATATATACTTTATAGGGTCGGAAATGAATATTTCGATGAGTTACAAACGGAATGACAAAATTAATATACCCTCCATACTATGGTGGAGGGTATAAAAAGGCGGTTATATGGAGACTACCCCACCAAGGGGGGCGAATATTAATAATTTTAGGTAGGGAGATTTGTTACTATATACATCTACAAAATACCAAGTTGCAGCAAATTCAGTTAAAAACGCGCTCAAGAACCGCAAAATACCGAAAATTGGGGTACCCTTATATGGGGGCTATCCGAAAAAATTGACCTATATTCATAATTTTTTGTGGGAAGATTTGGTACCTATTAAGGACTCAAAATACTAAATTACAGCCAATTCGGTAACGAAATCCGGTCAAACCCCCCAAAAACTGGAAATTGGGAGGTACCTTTAAATGGGGGCTACCAGAAAAATTGGACCTATATTTATAATTTTTAGTGGGGAAATTTGGTACCCAATAAGAACCCCATGTACCAAATTTCAACGAATTCGGCTGAAAACCGCGCTAAAGAACCCTAAAATACAGGGGGGGGTGGAACCATTATATGGGGGGGTTACCAGAAAAATTTACCTATATTTATAATTTTTAGTAGGATGATTTGCTTCCCAATATGAGCTCAAAGTACCAAAATTTCAGCGAATTCGGTTGAAAAACACGCCCAGGAACCTCAAAATACCGAAAATTGGGGGGTACCCTTATATGGGAGCTATGCCTAAACGTGGACCGACATATCCCATCTTCGAACTTGACATGCCTGCAGACAAAAGACAACTTTTCAGCACGCTATGTCAATTCCTTCAGAAGATAGCGTGATTACAACAGACGGACAGACGGACGGACGGACATGACTGGATCGTCATAGAATTTTACCTTGATCAATAATATATATACTTTATAGGGTCGGAAATGAATATTTCAATGGGTTACAACCGGAATGACAAAATTAATATACCTTCTATACTATGGTGGAGGGTATAAAAACTTGTAAACTTTCTTATTGACCCCTTTACGATCCGAAGTAGCCTGCATATTTTGGAATTTATATCTCAATACTATTCAATTCTATCTCATTTTCGGCGTCTTTCAAAATGTATACAGTAGGGGAGAATGGGGCACCTTCGGCATCGGGGCACCTTCGGCAATCGCGTTTTCGATATGAAGCTCTCATCGTACATCACTAGTTTCGATACATAGGTATCGAATATCGAAATAAATAACTGACACAAATGTTAAAATTTATAGCTAATAAGATTATTTAGATACATAGGTTTTTGTATTTTTATATATGTTTCTGTAATATTTCAATTCCATTTCGTAAGTATTTCGTGTATAAAACTGTTAAAATTTTTAAGACAATATTATTAAAAAGTGGTTAACTACTATGTGTATTATTATAAAAATATTTAAAAATCAGTAGTGTTGGCGGTTTATTTGGGATACCATTTGTATTTTGTTTTTGCAAAATAGTCAGGCTGAATCCCAGTTTGTTGTTTTTATAAAAAACAACTATTTATTAGTGGGGAATGTATGGCATTGTTTGCCGAGGGGTAAGGCAGGGAAGACTATAGTTTCGGATCACGCCACTGATCCTCATCAGTTCCCTTAGTTTTTTGTTGGGATATTCTCCCCAGAAGCTATTGCTTCTATACAAAAAACCTTTCATACCCAAATGTCTCTTGTAACAAAGCGAATTTATTTATATTTAAAAATATAATGTTTTTACAAATCTGATCGAAAAAAATGAAAAAACTATAAAAAGTACATTCGGGGTACATTCGGCATTTTAAAGTGGGTAACAATCGGCCATATACAGATTGTGCAATATTATTTCCTTAAAATGTTTTTGAGTTTGTCTTTAAAATTGATCCTTTAATATGGTTAGAAATTGTATATATTAGATCAAACGTGCTTGTATTGACGAAAATGCGATAGAAAATCCCTATTTCTGATGGTGTGTGCGACATTGAGATGTAAACGTCCGCCGCTCGAAAATAAAGCCATATAATTCAAACATTGTGTGGTGTATTAAAACCAAATAGAGCCTTTAGAGGATCCGAATTTCAACCAGACTGATAGCGATGACAATTACCCGGCTATGACTATGGTGCCGAATGTGCCCCATAAAATGCCGAAGCTACCCCGGAATGGGGCACATTCGGCGAATTTGACTTTTTTTACAAAACTGTAAAATTTTTTTACTAATACTATTTTTTATATCTTTTTGGTACTATTTTTTATAATTAAGTGTCAGAGGACAATTATCAGCCATAAAGTTGTTATATATGTTGAATAAGTACTGTGATATAGAGCTCTTAAAAAAGTGCCGAAGGTGCCCCAGTCTCCCCTACTTATTTATGTATACAATCCAAATTAATTAAAAATTAATTAATAGGTAGTCTCCAATTACCATGGTATAAGGTATACCAAGGTAGGTGGTTAATTCCTCGAGTCACCCTATGTTATCTAGGGCTACAAACATTTGCAGAGGAGTTGGGGAACACCTGAATAAGATCCATATAAAAAACTTGACCCATCCGAAAGCTATTACTTAAGATAGATTTTCATTTAACTCCAACTTTTTACTCAAATCAGAATAGACTAATTTACAAGAAAACCGCACGATAGTCCGATATTTAATTGAATTACAGCGCTAACTTTGGATGGGTACAAATGTACCACGGTAATTGATCTACATATATCTCGGATGTGATAAAATTTCGGGGCTCAATGAGTTGACTCAATGAAGTTAAAACGGATTTGACCCAAGGGGTCAAAACACTACCCTAACATGTTATGTGTATTCTCTTGGACTAAACAGACTTCTAAGCCTAAAATGTTAATAAAACTAATAGAATTCAGTATATCACAACAATTCATGTAGTTATTTTTGTTTAATTATCTTCCACCAGTAAAAATAGAGCGATGATAAATACTATTCGCAATTCTTTTCAAATTAGAGAAAACTAAATATTATGCAGTTTTTAATTGATTAGTTTTCCATCTAATTCGAATAAATATCAGTGTACTAAATAGAATTGTGTTGCGTTATGTTAGTATTGAAATATTGTACATTAAAAGTATTATACTACGGAAATATATAATGTTTGAGTGTTATTCGGCAATTTTCGTTTGAATTCAATTATGTTAATTAAATGTTGCATCATTCCACAGAAACGCTGCGTAGAATCCTGGTTATGATAATAAAGGCGATGGATATTTGCCACTGTTGAAAGCGCTTCAATTTAGTTTCCATCATATTAATTACTGTTAAAATGAGATGAAGTTTATTTGGACAAGCCAAATATTAAAACTGGTAAAATTGTTCTGATTGTTTTTTGTCGACGCCATTTAAATTGTGTTCCAAATTGCCAAATAACTGCCCCTAAAATGTACGATATTTTTAGGATTTTGAACATTTTTTTAAATTGAATTGGCAATGATTTGAAAGTGGGTGACAAATTTTTTTGACAAAATTTGTTTATCATATGTACCGCATACATATATAAATACACCTGCAGTTTCGGCATTTTCAGGATATTGGATATGTTTTCCCATTAAATTGTCGGTAATTCCATATTTTCAATTCTCATCTGGTTGCAAATCTACCTTCTATTTGGCATATTGGTCTACGTTTCGAGGTGGACCCACATAACAAATAGTTTAGTTTCCATCTATTGTAATCGTAGTAACATCCGAAGGTCAGGTTAAGTTCGAAGATGAGCTATTTGGTCCTCGTTTAGGCATAGCTCTCAGGTAGTGATGCCCCCGATTGCAGACACATCACCAAAAGTTATCAAAATCTGTCCACGTTTTAGAATATGTAGGGTATTAAGATTTGTGGTATAATTGTTGTTATTTTTATACCCTCAGCCTTACGGCTAATAAGGATACGGCATACACTTTGATACGGCAAAAGCGTGTATGCAAAAGAAACTTTGCACAACCTATTATCCTTACCAAGCCTAGAGCAGTCCGATGATGAGACCCGTCGGTCCGTTCCTTTTGGTACGTCCTCCACAAGCGACTTGAATAATCGTTTTGATCAACATTAAATCCGAAACCTCTTTTATAAAAACATATACTTTATGTAAAGCGTTTTATAAAACCTATGTGTAATTCCGAAGACTTCCACAAACCATCGCACTCACACTCTACACGACTCTGACACAACCCGTGCTGTTATATGGACCTGCAGCATGAGTACTTGCGCAAGCAGATGAGGCAGCTCTTGGAGTGTTTGAAAGAAAAATTCTCCGAAATATCTACGAGCCGATCTGCGTCGACGGTGAAAATCGCCGTCGAATGAACCACGAGCGCGGACATTGACATAGTCAGTCGTATCGAGCTGCAGCGACTACAATTCTTTGCCGATTTTGCCATGGAGTCCGATTTAGCTCGCTATATTGAAGACAGAGATTTTTTTTCAAGCCTCATAAAATTTTTTATTTTATAATTTTTGGTTTCTTATAAATTTAAACTAATAGGTACATATGTAACCTTTACAATGAATATACATATGACATACTTTAAACTTGATATAAATATTTTATTGCTGTTTTAAGGGAGGAAGTCAAAAATTCCGCTTTTTACTCGAATTAAATGGGCATGTTCAAAGGTGACCCACCCGTGCCATTTTATGGAAATGTATAATAACTTTTTTTTGTAATAAATATATAGCATTTCCAGATTAAATAAAACTTTTTACAAATTAAATGAAACCTTTTCCAAATTAAATGAAACCTTTTCCAAATTAAATGAAACCTTTTCCAAATTAAATGAAACCTTTTCCTATTGGAATGAAACATTTTACAAATAGAATGAAACTTTTTACAAATGGAATGAAACTTTTTCCAAATTAAATGAAACCTTTATTCTCATCCAAGGAAATATAATATTTGCAGTAATTTTAAATCAATATTTGAAAATTAAATCAAAGAATGATAACAACTGTAGTTGTATGGCTATGTAATTAACATAAGTATTTTTTAATTCGGTGTGATTTTATTTAATATCTTTACTACATAAAACTAAATAAATAGTAATACAAACTGGTGTATTTCTTGACATTTTAATAAATAAATATTTTAGAACAAGTATTGAATACCCGGTCCTAAATGCGAAATACATATTTGACTTAATAAATTGCTGATGATAAGGTAACTGCTTATCTTAATGAAGGGGTTCCCGACTTGCAGCTTGTGGGATTTTCAAAACCATGTCCATAACGTAGTTAGAATTATCTTGCCGAGTAAACTGTTGAATACTTCGATCGATAACATCAAAAATGTTATATTCCATTGAAACGTCGCACAGCTCAGATCTAGCACATAATTTTATTTTTGAAAATGCATTTTCGATTGGAATTAGCATTGGAGAATAAGGCGGTAAGAATTTAAGGTTGCACATTTTGGATTCGATACAATTCTTTTGTCTTGTCGCTTGTGTATTTGAGCATTATCGATTATCAAGAACGAATTTTCCAACTCTGGATTGATTTCCTCCACAAGACTTTCTATAAATAATTTAAATCTGTCTGCATTGACACTGGAATTAGAAATGATTGTGTGATCGGGGTATCCCCAATATTCATTGATCGTTGTTGGGGTATCCATTTTGTAAAGTCTTGAGCATATTTTTGTCTCAAGCCTAATGTTCTGGAGTCATTCATTTAGTAGTGTTTTGTATAGGTAGCCATACACAATTAAATAATATGAGCTAACCTGATTTTAGTTCGGGAAGCTCCGATAATTGGGAACCTGAGGAAGAATTTTATAACCTCGCCA
>NW_026874439.1:0-16357 GCF_032173495.1 Musca vetustissima
GCCTTGAGGCCTTATGGAAGGCTTAAAAAATCCTTTAAAAAATCCACGCCTTAAGGCCTTATGGAAGGCTTAAAAAATTCTTTAAAAAATCCACGCCTTAAGGCCTTATGGAAGGCTTAAAAAATTCTTTAAAAAATCCACGCCTTAAGGCCTTATGGAACGCCTTAAAGCCTTATGGAAGGCTTAAAAAATTCTTTAAAAAATCCACGCCTTAAGGCCTTATGGAAGGCTTAAAAAATTCTTTAAAAAATCCACGCCTTAAGGCCTTATGGAACGCCTTAAAGCCTTATGGAAGGTTTTAGAAATTCTTTAAAAAATCCACGCCTTAAAGCCTTATGGAAGGTTTTAAAAATTCTTTAAAAAATCCACGCCTTAAAGCCTTATGGAAGGTTTTAAAAATTCTTTAAAAAATCCACGCCTTAAAGCCTTATGGAAGGTTTTAGAAATTCTTTAAAAAATCCACGCCTTAAAGCCTTATGGAAGGTTTTAAAAATTCTTTAAGAAATCCACGCCTTAAAGCCTTATGGAAGGTTTTAAAAATTCTTTAAAAAATCCACGCATTAAAGCCTTATGGAAGGCTTTAAAAAATCCACGCTTTAAATCCTTATGGAAGGTTTTAAAAATTCTTTAAAAAATCCACGCAGGAAGGCTTTAAAAAATCCACGCTTTAAATCCTTATGGAAGGTTTTAAAAATTCTTTAAAAAATCCACGCATTAAAGCCTTATGGAAGGCTTTAAAAAATCCAAGCTTTAAATCCTTATTGAAAGTTTTTAAAAATTCTTTAAAGAATCCACGCATTAAAGCCTTATGGAAGGCTTTAAAAAATCCACGCCTTAAATCCTTATAGAAGGTTTTAAAAATTCTTTAAAAAATCCACGCATTAAAGCCTTATGGAAGGCTTTAAAAAATCCACGCCTTATGGATGGTTTTAAAAATTCTTTAAAAAATCCACGCCTTAAAGCCTTATGGAAGGCTTTAAAAAATCCACGCCTTATGGATGGTTTTAAAAATTCTTTAAAAAATCCACGCCTTAAGGCCTTATGGAAGGCTTTAAAAATATTTTAAAAAATCCACGCTTTAAGGCCTTATGGAAGGCTTTAAAAATATTTTAAAAAATCCACGCTTTAAGGCCTTATGGAGGGCTTTAAATATATTTTAAAAAATCCACGCTTTAAGGCCTTATGGAAGGCTTTAAACATTGTTTAAAAAATCCATACCTTAAGGCCTTATGGAAGGCTTTAAAAATTGTTTAAAAAATCCACGCCTTTAAGCCTTATGGAAGGTTTTTAAAATTGTTTAAAAAATCCACGCCTTAAGGTCTTATGGAAGGCTTTAAAAATTGTTTTTGAAAAATCCACGCCTTAAGGTCTTATGGAAGGCTTTAAAAATTCTTTAAAAAATCCACGCCTTAAGGCCTTATGGAAGGCTTTAAAAATTCATTAAGAAATCCACGCCTTAAGGCCTTATGGAAGGCTTTAAAAATTCTTTAAAAAATCTACGCCTTAAGGCCTTATGGAAGGCTTTAAAAATTCATTAAGAAATCCACGCCTTCAGGCCTTATGGAAGGCTTTAAAAATTCTTTAAGAAATCGACGCCTTAAGGCCTTATGGAAGGCTGTAAAAATTCTTTAAAAAATCCACGCCTGAAGGCCTTATGGAAGGCTTGAAAAATTCTTTAAGTCCTTATCTAAGGTTTTAAAAATGGCCTTAAAAAATTAGCTTAAGTCTTTTCGAAGGCTCTTTATTTGTCCGTAACATCCTCAAATATGACTTTTCTTAGGCTAAGCCGAAAGGAAATTAAATTTCTATTTTTTTATACTTGATTTCTGCATGTCATGGGAAATTAAATCATCCGATTATTCTGTTTAACATATTTGCTTATGTATTCGCATGAACTCTCATTTGTTTGTTTAGATAATCTCCAGCGACCATTGGGGGCATCCACCCACCAGACAGGTCATTTGGTTAAGTGTTGTGCGGGATATTTTATTTATTTGTTTTCCATGGTTGTTAGAAACCGTCTTTATATCCACTTCAATGTTATTTATGCGCCAATACCGAAGTATAAATTAATTAATAATTCATAGAATAGAAAATATCGAAGAGACCCCAGTGCTGACCACAGCCACTGATGGTTTTATGCTAACATATGACCATTAGACCAACCAACGTTGTTGGTTAGAGTTCGAAAATTTATTTACTCTTGAATTTATTAGAATTCTATATGTGCATGTGTTCATGGCGGGATGTGGATTATTTTCAATTGAAAATGTTAATAATGCAGAGTTATTGAAATGAAATGCAATTGAATTTAATGAAGAGTTTGTTGAGGTATTTTTTAAATACAGCAATTCGAGGAAATCTGCAGGTTTCCTAATTAATTATCAGAAAAATGTGGTTCATGTGTTTAAATATTAAATCACAGTTTTCAGATCGACTACAAAGACTCATGGATTTCAGCTCGTCTACATAGGATGCCTGCCTTCTGCCCGTCTATAAAACATTACTGAATTTCGCCGCATCCACGAAGTTTCACTACCTTTTTTATAACAATATTTTATTTTTATAAAAATATTTTAGTTTTTAAATTTTAAACGAAGCTATCCCAGAAAAACTCAATAAATTTGACAAAAATGTTTATAAATTTGACCTTGTATGTTCTACCACAACTTAAACGTTAAAATTAAACAGCTAACAACACATAACTAATTAAGTTCCTATACAGCCTTTCTCAGATACAAAAGAAAAAACTAAAAAATCTTCTACAAACTCTATCCCACACAATCCCTCTGATACTCATCGTGTTGTGATAAGTACATTGTCATTCCGCAATATTCATCTTCGATACGGGAACAGTGACCATCAATATCTACTTCATCTGCACCATTCCATCCCACAAGTTGTATCTTATATTCTTTACGTCATTGTTTAGATGACGTTACCAGTTGTAGTACGTCGTCGTAGCAGTACACTCCATGGTTGTTTTGGAGAACATGTTGCGTTTGCTGGAACATAATACCATGTTGTCCGCAGGGAAGTAAAAGATTTGAGGATAACTGAACAACACTTTCATGCTTAAATTCTTCATCTACACCATCTGTAGTTGTGTGTCCTGCCTGTATCCTGCACAAAGTTTGTCTGATTATTTTTATTTTGAGACTCCCTGTGGAGTCAGTTTAAATGCTATTTTTAGCATTTTAACCGGATACAGTAACATCTGTAAATACATTGCTAAATATACATCGATGTATGTATGTCAGTAAGTGTATTTATTTGACAGTAGTGTTTAAAATTGAAGTTTTCACAGAACAACAATCGAAGAGAAATGGAAAGACCAATATTAATTCCATTTCTATGTTATACTGTCGAGACTTCTGATGTAGGGAATAATGGGAACACAATAATGGATCATGCCAAAACCAGTAAGGAAAGATCAAAAGTCGGACGGGGCTGACTATATGATACCCTTCACCACTTTGGGTACATGCAAGAGATGTTAATATCCACAATATCCTGTAGAAAGAACATACATGCACATATTACCCTGTACCACAGTGTGGTGAAGGGTATACAAATGGATCTATAGCGACAATTGTACCAAGCGATCATTATTGATTACATCGTGTATGAATTACCGAAACTCTGGAGTTATTATTATATAAAGGAATTTGCCCAATTGATGACCAATATAGCTCAACTTCGAACCATTTTCGCTTTGTATCACAATACCTTCCTTCACGCTAAATATCCGGGCCGAACTTTGGATACACTCCACCATGAAAATATATGGAGCATACTAAAAAGTGGGCCGCCCTATGCCGATAATTCTACAAACCGATTTATGTACACCAAATACATATTACAGCAACCGGACTGATACAGATAAACCATGCTAGAGTACAAAATCCTCAAATGACTCCAAATTTATATGAGGCTATGCCTAAAAGGGAACCAATATTTATTATATAGTATATGAATTAGCGAATATTTGGGGTTATCATTATATGAGGGATATGGCTAATTAATGACCGATATATCCCAATTTCGAACTCAATAGTTTAGTTTTTTTTTCTCAATTCTTTCCTTCAGGGTTTATCATTATTTGGGGGAGCTGCCTAATTACTGGCCGATATATTTCATTATCGTCAGTTTCGAACCGTCAATTTCAACAACACTTCAAAAACATCAGTACTTAATTAAATACGCTGTGCTCTCTTTCGAATTTTCAAATTCAATAGGGTTCGTCCTTAGTTGAAACAAGAAGGCTGTGCCAAATTGTATCTTATTCGGATTATAAATACGACCTGTACTTTTTTATACCCTTCACCACACTGTGGTACAGGGTATTATGTCTTTGTGCATATGTTTGTAACAGGCAAAAGGAAACGAGATAGACACATGGTTCCTTTTGAGAATATGCATAGAATGACATCCTGAGTCGATTTATGCATGTCCGTCCGTCTGTAGATGTTAAATTGTAAACAAAGTACAGGTCGCATTTATGATCCGATTTGGATGAAATTTGGCCCAAGTCACTTATTTGACCCAAGGTCGAACCCTATTGAAATTGGGAAAAATCGGTTCAGATTTAGATATAGCTCCCATATATATTTTCGTCCGATTTAAGGTAAATGGGGCACAAAAGTTCCTCTATATCTTTCGATTTACATGAAATTTGGCATAGAGTACTGAATTAGGTGCAGAAAGATGTGTGCCAAGTTTCGAGAAAATCGGTTCAGATTTAGATATAGCTCCCACATATACATATATATTCGTCCGATTGTACATAAATGGTGCACAAACCTTCTAATGTTTGTCCGATTAACACGATTTTTTGGACAACGTATCAAGTTGAGACTTGAATAACGCTATTGCGTTATGTTGAAATTGATGTAGATGCTGTCATAGCTTCCATATGTATTTCGAATGGATGTCTGAATGAAATTAAAATTTTAACAGTGCGGCGACCGAATAGCGTGTATTAATTTGGCTATAAGTCGTTTTTCATAAATTTGTTCCATGGTACGAAGTCGACTTTAAATCTGCCCGAATGAAATTAAATTTATCATAGGTTGCAGAAAGACTTGCGTATGTTTCTTGGAGAGGATACATATGTACAATGTACCCAATGTGGTGAAGGGTATCATATAGTCGGCCCAGTCCGACTTTACTGCTTTCCTTACTGGTTTACAATTTAAATAGACAGACGGACACATAAATCGACTCAGATAGAGATTCTATGCATATTCTCAAAAGTAATCATGGATCTATTGCGTTTCCTTCTGCATGTTACAAATATATGCACAAACATATGTACCACTGTGGGGTGAACGGCGTAAAAAGGGGGGTTTGTAGGGGGATTACGCCCAAAATTGAGTGAATATTTATAATTTTTGGGATGAGACCACAAAATACAAAATGAAAGTGAATTCGGGTGAAAAATGCGCTCAAGAACCCTACAATAGCGAAAGTTGGGGGTACCCTTATATGGGGACTACCCGAAAAATGGACTTATAGTTATAATTTTTAGTGGAAAAACTTGATACCCAATAACAACACAAAGTACCAAATTTCAGCGAATTTACGTGAAAGAACACAAAAAATTTGGGGTACGCTTACATGGATGGGGACTGTGCCTAAACATGGACTTGCCTGCAGACAAAAGACAATTCTATACAAAATATTGGCGATCTATCTCAATTCGTTTAGAGGGTAGAGAGTCATATACCAGGGTCGAAAATGATTATTATTAAAAAAAAATTGTACCTTTCATACTTTGGTGGAAAGTATAAAAATACCTTCTTCCTTAAGAAAACCATCCTGTCGCCTATAAGAAGAGCTCCTAGTCTTCGTCTATAAAAAAGACCAAGTTTTTCTGGTCTTTTATAAAAAGTCACCCTGGCCTCGTCCTGTTCTTTTATAAGAATAAGGTATAGCTTTTATTTTGGTCTTCTAGAAAACGTTCTGGTCCTCTATGAAGACCCTATGGTCTTCTCTAAGAAAACCCTCGTTTATTCTAAAGAAAGTCCTCCTTTAATTCTATAAGAAGAACTTTTGGTCTTCGGAGAAATAAGAAAATATTTAGGTATTCTAATAGAATACCTTCTTGTTTTCTATCCTTTCTTTCAGTTTTCTATGAGATCTGCTTTGTAAGACCTGCTTGTCTTCTATATGATAACCGTTCGGTCATGTATAAGAATTCTTACTCGTATTCTATAAGAATGCCTTCCAGTATTCTTTAGGAGGAACTTTTGGTCATCTTTTGTAAGACCTTCTGGAATTCATCGAGAATAACCTCTGGTCTTCTATAAGAAGACCTAATGGTCTATTATAAAAACATGTCTTCTGGTTTTCTATAATATTCTGGTCTCTAAGAAGCCTATTCTGGTCATCTAAAAGAAAACATTCTGGTTCTCTATAGGGAAATATTCTGATCTTCTATAAAATTACATTCCAGTCTTCTTTAAAAAGACCTTCTGACCTTCAATAAAGACACATTCTAGTCATTTAAGGGAACCCCCCAATTCTCAATGTTAATTTTTCAAGATTTTCAATGGGCTGGTAAATCAATACCAATGCTTGTTGAGGTTTGTAACTTTGCACATATATATTTGAATATTTAACCAGTAAGGAAAGCAGTAAAGTCGGACGGGGCCGACTACATGATACCCTTCACCACTATGGGTATATTAAACAGGACTATTAGCATGAAATTGGATGAAATAAAATATGCGATATTTATCGTAATGTGAATCTACGTATATCTATCCATAAAGTATGTACATCGACTTCAAACAAATATAGCAGTAAAGTCGGACGGGGCCGACTACATGATACCCTTCACCACTATGGGTATATTAAACAGGACTATTAGCATGAAATTGGATGAAATAAAATATGCGATATTTATCGTAATGTGAATCTACGTATATCTATCCATAAAGTATGTACATCGACTTCAAACAAATATAGATAGGTCATCCGATGGGCTATGTCTGTAATTCTAGAAAACGCAACTACATAATGCTAATCTCAATTTTGTACGTTGTGCAAAACTTGATGTCAAACTGACTATCATGAGGAGTTTGATGCCAAATTTACTTGAAATCGGGCGAAAATATATATGAAAGCTCTATCCAAATATTAAGCGATTTCTAACAAACTTGTCACAGGTTAGGTTATACTAATTTCAGAACGTTTTGTTCCTATTGGTTCCTTGGTGCGTCAATTACTTAAAATCAAACTATAATAAAAGGGAGCTATATCTAAATATGGACAGATTTTCACGAAACAACGCAGACATCACCCTAGGTTCAATTCAGTACGTTATGCCAAATTTTGTGCAAATCGAAAGATATATAGGGACTTTGGTGCACCATTTACATGAAATCGGACGAAAAAATATGTGGGAGCTATATGTAAATCTTGACCTATTTTCACGACACTTGGCAGGCATCATTCAAGACTCAATTCAGTACGTTATGCCAAATTTCGTGCAAATCGCAAGATATATGTGGTGCACCATTTACATGAAATCGAAGGAACTATTTATGGGACCTATATCTAAATCTGTACCGATTTTCACGAAACATGGCTAGACTCAATTCAGTACGTTATGCCAAATTTCGTGCAAATCGAAAGATATATAGGGACTTTGGGGCACTATTTACATGAAATCGGACGAACCTATATATGGGAGCTATATCTAAATCTGGACCGATTTTCACGAAACTTGGCAGACATCATTCTAGACCTAAATGATTAGGCTGTATCAAATTTCGTGCAAATCAAAAGATATATAGGGAATTTGGGGCACCATTTAAATGAAATCGAACGAAACTATATATGGGAGATATATCTAAATCTGGACCGATTTTCATGAAACGTGGCAGACATCATTCTGGGCTCAATTAAGTACGTTATGCCAAATTTCGTGCAAATCGAAGGATATATAGGGACTTTGGTGCACCATTTACATGAAATCGGACGAAACTATATATGGGAGCTATATCTAAATCTGGATCGATTTTCTCGAAAGTTGGCAGACATCATTCTAGGCTCAATTCTGTACGCTATGCCAAATTTCGTGCAAATCGAAAGATATATAGGGACTTTGGGGCACTATTTACATGAAATCGGACGAAACTATATATGGGAGCTATATCTAAATCTGGACCGATTTTCTCGAAACTTGGCAGACATCACTCTAGGCTTAATTCAGTACGTTGTGCCAAATTTCGTGCAAATCAAAATATATATATAGGGATTTTGGGGCACCATTTACATGAAATCGGACGAAACTATATATGGGAGCTATATCTAAATCTGGACCGATTTTCACGAAACTCGGCAGACATCATTTTAGGCCTAAATGATTAGCCTGTACCAAATTTCGTGCAAATCGAAAGATATATAGGGACCGTTTACATTAAATCGGTTAAATATATATATGGGAGCTATATCTAAATCTGAACCGATTTTTCCCAATTTCAATAGGGTTCGTCCTTGGGCCGAATAAGTGCCCTATGCCAAATTTCATTCAATTCGGATCATAAATGCGACCTGTACTTTGTTTACAATTTAACATGGACAGACAGACAGACAGACAGACGGACATGCATAAATCGACTTAGAAAGTGATTCTATGCATATTCTCAAAAGGAACCATGGGTCTATCTCGATTATTTTTGCCTGTTACAAACATATGCACAAAGACATAATACCCTGTACCACAGTGTGGTGAAGGGTATAAAAAGGAAGACAAATAATTTACAAAAAATGTTTGTTGTTGTTGGCGATTAAAGAAAAGTCCTTACAGTAGTTTTCGTTTATAGTCCACAACTATAGTTGCACAACTTTTGTGGACTATAAGCGAATTTGGACTATATCCGAATTTCCTTTTAAGTCCATTACGGGATTATAACTGAATCGTGATATGATACACGTCATGGACTATACACAAAACATGTACTTTTCTAAATAAAATTTAAGTTTATTAAAACAAATTCATATATTTATTTAAAATAAATAAATTGTTTAAACAATAACCACTGCATTCTGGCCACGCATTTCATTAAACCATATAAGAAGCGCCTTTTCAATATCAGGGTGATCACCTTTTCTTTGACGCAATGTTTTTAGATTGCACGAATTGGAAGCTTTTTTAATTTTTGAACTATTTTTGATTATTTTATAAACTGTTGATTTATTTACTCTATACTTGGCACTCAGTTGTCCACATTTCATATTATTTTCTTCATAGTCTTTCAATAATTTTAATTTTTTCTCCACACTCAATGTAACGCGCGTACCCATTTTCACAACTTCTATGAATCTAGCAATTTTTGACATTTATAAATGTTGTCAGAAATCCAAATGCCATTCAAGTTCAAAAAACTGGGTGGCCTATATGAAAATTTCAAAAAACAGGTGCCAGACATCTAAATGTCATTCAAGTTCAAAAAACAGGGTGGCTTATATGAAAATGTTTTCTATGCAATATTAGTTTTGCATGCACAGAAAATGTGGCCTATAAACGAAAATGGACTATAGGCGAAGTGGACTATAGAACAAATAATTTGTATGAATTTGGAAGAAAAATGTCAGTAAATAGTACTTTTTTTGCTTATATCCGTTTTTGGCCTTTAAGCGAAATGAACTATAAGCGAAAACTACTGTATTTTGGATGGCGGGCATGATAACTCCTCACTGGAACATCGGAATCCGAAATTCCAACGGTGTTAGAAAGAGTACATGTCTGGTTCTCGTATGAACTAGGATTATTGACTTCGCTCTAAAATTAACAATATGGTGGACCTTTGAAAAAATATTTTTGGAAAATCGCTGATTTTTTACCAAAAACCAAGTTAAAAAATAAGGAAGATTTTCACCGATTGGCTTTATCCTAGTTCATACGATAGCTATACACTCCCAGAGAAACGTGTCAAAATTTGGAACCGATTGGATTATTAGTTTTTGAGTTATCGTGCCCGCCATTCGCAAAAGAGAAAAACGCGTTTAAAGTTTGAGAAGCGCTTTAGCCGTCACGTGATGCTGACACAATAAATCGGCTATATCTTCAAGTGTTCTAGAGATTTTCACTTGTAGGGACATTCTTGAGTTAGTGTAGATTCGAATTACATCAAAAAAAATTGACCCCGAGAATGGGGGGTCGCCTTAAACGAAGACTTTCTGACCTCCAATAAAAAAAGGTGTGTGGTCTTCAATACGAAAACCTCGCGGTCGACTGTAACAAGCCTTGTGTGGTTTCCTATACGAGAGGGTCTCGTCTCCGACATGTCTTCTGTAAGAAATTATGTATATAGGGGACTTCCTTTGTCTAACTTCGACAATTATCAGGGTAGTATTAAAAAACGTAGTATTCAGCTCGTATCATAATGACGCCCTGGCCTTCAGTTACACGATAAAACTCCGACGAGATGTCTATAGGGGACTTTCATAGTCATACCTTTGGCATGTATGAAGGTAATAAAGCCCTTAGATTCAGTTCGTCTATAAAGATGCCCTGACATTCAGCCGAGCTGACTGCCTATAAGCCTTCAGTTCGTCCATTAAATATCGTCTATTCAGACTCGGTGATTTGTGTTTCGCCCATAAGGACTGTCTGGCATTCAGCTTGTCTTTGAGAACTCCGTGGCTCAGGGTTCTTATATAAAGATTCCCTACAATTCTTGACTTTAAGCTTGTTCGTAAAGACTCCCTGGCCTTTAACTTGTATATAAAGACCACATGGCCTTCAGCACGACTATAAAGACTACCTGTGCGACAGGTAGTCCATAAAGACTCCTTGACCTTAACTCGTTCGTGAAAACACCCTGACTTTCATCTCGTCTATAAAGCCTCCAGGGCTTCAAGTCGTTTATAAAAGCTCCCTGGTCTTCACCACGTCTATGAAGACTCCATGACCTTTGTATCGTTTATAAAGACTCTCAACTCCCTATCCTTCAGATCTTGCTTGACCTTTAGCTCGTCTATAAAAACTACCTGGCCTTTAGCTTGCCTCTCCAGACTCCCTGGGCTTCAGCTCGTCTTTACAGACAATCTGACCTTCATGTCGTCTGTAAACACCACCTGTTGACAGGTAGTCTGCGAAGACTCCTTGATCATTAGTTCGTTCGTAAAAACACCCTGACTTGCCTACAGACAAAAGACAATTCTATGCAAAATATTGGCGATCTATCTCAATTCGTTTAGAGGAGAGAATCGTTTAAACGAAGACTTTCTGACCTCCAATAAAAAAGGTGTGTGTTCTTCAATAAGAAAACCTCGCAGTCAACTTTAACAGCCCTATGTGATTTCCTATACGAGAGGGTCTCGTCTCCGGCATGTCTTCCGTAAGAAATTGTGTCTATAGGGGTCTTCCTTTGTCTAACTTCGACAATTATCAGGGTAGTATTAAAAACCGTATCATTCAGCTCGTATCATAATGACGCCCTGGCCTTCAGCTACACGATAAAACTCCGACGAGATGTCTATAGGGGACTTTAATAATCATGTCTTCGGCATGTATGAAGGTAATAAAGCCCTTAGATTCAGTTCGTCTATAAAGATGCCCTGACATTCAGGCCCTCAGCTCGTCTATATGCCTTCAGTTCGTTCATTAAATCTCATCTATTCAGACTCGGTGACTTGTGTTTCGCCCACAAGGACTGACTGGCATTCAGATTGTCTTTGAGAACTCCGTGGCCCACGGTTCTTATATAAAAATTCCCTGCACTTCTTGACTTTAAGCTCGTTAATAAAGACTCCCTGGCCTTTAACTTGTATATAAAGACCACATGGCCTTCAGCACGTCTATAAAGACTACCTGTGCGACAGGTAGTCCATAAAGATTCCTTGACCTTAACTCGTTCGTGAAAACATCCGGACTTTAAAGCTATAAAGCCTCCAGGGCTTCAAGTCATTTATAAAAGCTCCCTTGTCTTCACCACGTCTATGAAGGCTCCATGACCTTTGTATCGTTTATAAAGACTCTCAACTCCCTATCCTTCAGATCTTGCTTGACCTTTAGCTCGTCTATAAAACCTACCTGGCATTTAGCTTGCCTCTACAGACACCCTGGGCTTCAGCTTTACAGACATCCTGGCCTTCTTGTCATCTATAAAGACCACCTGTTGACAGGTAGTCTGCACAGACTCCTTGACCTTTAGCTCGTTCGTTAAAACTCCCTGACGTTTCACCTTGTATATAAAAGTTTCCAGGGCTTCAGATCATGTATAAACGTTTTCTGGCCTTCACCTTGTCTATGAAGACGTCTTGACCTTTGTATCGTTTATTAAGGCTCTCAAGCCTTCAGATCTTGCTTGTTCTTGAACTCGTCTACAATAACTCCCTGGACTTCAGCTCGTCTATACAGACTCTCTGTGATTCACATCGTCTATTAAGACTCCCTAGCCCTCAGCACGTCTTTAAAAACATTCAAATGACTGTAATGATTTCTTAATTTTCAAATCGTCTATACAGACTCCCTGGCTTCAGCTAATCTATAAAGACATCCTAAGCTTCAGCTCTTTCATGTCGATACATACTTCCTGGACATAAAGTCTCCTGCATACAGAAACTCCATTAATTTAATTTTTTTAAGTTCATAGAATTTGTATCTTCACTTTTAACAGCCACTGTTATCTTAAAGTAAATATCAATTCCACAGTATCATGTAAATTTTTCTACATGACACTAAACAAGTTGTGCAAAGTAATGTTGGTTGGAAGATAATGGTGGTGTTGGTGATAGTAGTTAAGACCAATACAGATAGGATTGAACTGAAGCTAAAAGTTCAAGGGTCATTGTTATATGCTAACAAATCAAAGACTTACCAAACACATATTGTCAACTACATACATACACAGTACATCGATGTAAAGTATCATCACATTCAATGGACATGAATGGTTGTGTTAACATCTACGATAGGAACGTTGCAGTGGTAATGTCCCTTTCATTCATGGTGTAGAATATCTTTGGAGAGATAAACATATATGCATATACGATACATATAATGTATTTTGTTACTCCTTATGATTGAATATTAACAAAGATACAGATGTGTGTCAAATTGTGCTTACATTGATAACCTAAAATTGTCAACAAATTTCGATTAACTTCTTTGTATGTTAATCTTATTTTGTGTATTGGAATGTGTACTAGCATGTGGCACCAGCTCGTATTTTAATGTTACGACAGGGAATTAAAAACTGAAAAAAACAAAACACGTGTTCTTAGAATATAAAATAAATACTGCATAGTGGTCGAAGACCTTTAAGGAATTCTTAGAAACGAACTGCAACAGAGTGTTTTTCAAATTGAGGGACATTTTTAAAAAGAGCTGATGATCAGGCAGTCACTCCAGACGTGAAAAATGCCATTAAGCCTTAATGGACTAGGTGAAGGCCAGGAAGTCCACATAAGTGAGCTGAAGGCCAGGTGGTCTAAAATCTGGGAGTCTGTAGATATGAGTTGAAGGTCAAAGAATATGTATAAACAAACTTTAGGTCAGGGAGTCTTTAGAGATGAGTCAAATGGAGGACTAATAAATCGTGGTACCTCAACCATCTTGATCTTAGCTATGCATAGACTACTCATTCTGTCTAGCCAGAAGTTTTTCCATAAGGGAGAAGTCTGAACATAAAGCTATGGCAGGGAAAATCCCGACGTGTAGTGGACGATTATTAACACAACACAAGCCTTACCCAATTAACCCTAAACAATTAAGAACTATAATTAAACATCAAAAATTGTTCAATATTTATTGCACATGAGTCATTTGCAATTGATAAACAAATATCCAAATCAAAACAATTCCTCAAGATTATTGATTGCTGCTTCATCTATTCTTGGAGTTTTGCCAGGGTTTTACTAATCTGTGGGTTCACTGGAACATTATTTTTTGCTCTCACATTTCAATTTATTCTGTAAATTACATATTAAAAATTTGATGAATTTATTATGTTAACAAAAATAAACACTCACTAGTGACCCTGAGGTATTTGAGAGCTAATCTCAAAATGTATATTGATGTTGGGGTTTTACGGCATCCATACCTTTATACATAGGTTATCCCCCCTCATTGATACGTCTCAGGAATTTGGATCGATCAACAAAAATAATTGTAAAAAAATATGGAATTCGTTTACCGAAAAATGTCCGCATTTCTTTAGATATTTGACTTTAACAATTTATTTCGCTTTGTTCTTTACACTTCTTTTTTGTTTTGGTCTATGACTTCGATCGATAACAACGGAACCTTAATCAGGTCAAGTATCGGAAGGTATGTTCAGTACACCTACTTGACTGAGGTACCCATTAAGGAACTACACAAAAATTTCATAGGCAGTTTTATATATCTATATATTCTTCCTATTTAAAAACAAAATATATATATTAAGAAAAATATAATTGTAATTAGAATTTTCTACCTTCTTAATTATTTTTGAATAAAAATATATTTTATTCACAAATTGGCAACCCTTTTTATCATCAGTGTTCTAGTGGGCTATTTCGATTTCAATCACAATCGTTCTAGCAGATTTGACATTTTGCTTTGAACATCAGACTATCATTCTCGAAATGAGGCTATATCATTTTCTGCCAAGCGTAGCGACTTCCTCTTTTTAATTCAACCTTCGAACACTAAAGTCGTAAAGTTCCAAAAACATTAAAGTTGTAAAGTTTCACAATTATCTAAAGAATCAAAACTTGAATTAAAAATTTTTCATAAAAAATTGCAAAAGTAAAAGTGATTCATCCGATACCAACAACTATTTTCCAAATCGGATAATAAAAAGCGAAATAACGCCAGACCACTTACTCTAAACCTTGGCAAAATCGAGTTGGAGGAAAAAGCCAGAAGCCTTAAACTCTTCGCTATTAGAAATCTTCTTCCAAAAATCCAAAACGTGTTGTAAATCAAGCGAAAATCTCGTGCGGTGCAAGTGGACTCCATTTTATCAAAGCTTGAAGACTTCGCCAGAAACACCCGATACCTTCCAACACAGGTATCCGAGATTAAGCCCACAGCAACATATGCTTTTCAACACAAATGCCAGATGTTAATGCACAGAAGGTACCCAGTTGTATAAAGCTGAGCAATCCACACATCATTCCCGTCTCCAAATCAAATCTTGAGCTAACAACCGAAGCTTCAACAAATTCCAGTCGAACTTAGCCACAGTAAGCCCAGATAGAGGTCAAATGAATCTGAAGCAGTTTACTATACATCATCAATTTGACTAAAATACATTAAAAATTCATACTGCTATTTTATACAAAAAGTTTGAAAAATATTCTTATTCAAAGTTATATAACACTCAAAACCTTTAAACTTTTCTATACAAATTATGTGAATTTTGTACTTATATCGTACCATTCAATACCACATTTTATTCTTTCATTTTATTCCACATTATACATATTTAAATTATCGCATGAAAAACTATCCAAAAAAATTCACATATTAAACATGATAAACCAATAATTCCTGTGAGGATACTTCCCCACCTCAAATAATATCTAAAACGTTTTACTATTAATATAAAATCAGAATAGAAAAAAAAGAATAATTGTAACAAAAACCACCTTCATTGATAAAAAGAAAAGGAAAAAACAACAAGATTCATTGATCAAAACAAAACCAAAATCACATAACTAAAATTCTCTTCCATTAGCTAAAAACTCTCGAAAGAAAAAGAGAGTACACCCGCATCCAGTTCGTGAGTGGAGGCCTTCAGCATGACGGGATAAAGGGGTAAGCAAAAAACGAAAATATATGTATACACATATGTGTACATACATTACATTATTGATTTTGTTTGTTTATTTTGATCAGTGCGAGTTAGACACAAAGCATGAGCAACAACATACAGACGAATGTAAGAGCTTAACAAAAGAGTAACATTTCTCTTTCTTAAATAATATCACATGTTGTGTTACATATCTGTATGTTATTTCTCATTGCTATATCATCTTAAAAAAATATGTAGCATGATAATTTTATCTTTACCTTTATCGAACATTATGTTATTTAAGAATACATTAACCCATTAGGGACCTATGAGTAAATATTTATTCGATTTTAAATTCAATAATGTACATAATATTTCAAAGTGAAATAAAATAGTTTTTTTTTAATTAAATTTAATTGAGTCTTAAATTGAATTTAAATGATGATGATATTTGAATTATTATATATCGTATTATTACTGTATCTACATCCTCTGTGAAATAGTTTTTTCATAATAATTGTTATCCTATATAAATTTAATATTTTCATAACTTATAATATGTCATGAATAAAATATAGTCTTTCCAAAATGAATCCTTAAATAATTTATACGTTTCC